>NC_044917.1:21798184-21811007 GCF_003576645.1 Ipomoea triloba
GGGGGGGGGGGGGGGGGGGGGGGGGGGGGGGGGGGGGGGGGGGGGGGGGGGGGGGGGGGGGGGGGGGGGGGGGGGGGGGGGGGGGGGGGGGGGGGGGGGGGGGGGGGGGGGGGGGGGGGGGTGGGGGGGGGGGGGGGGGGGGGGGGGGGGGGGGGGGGGCGCTTGCCGACCTGGGAAACTTGAATAAGCTGATTGAAAAGAGGCACCGTTGGCTGGACGCCGACTCGATGGGTAGAGGTAAGAAAGCAGGAGAGAAGACAGTGAGAGTTGGTGACGAGCTGTCCGGGTAATATACAAAAATAGTTGAAGAAGGTCGATAGGAAGGGATGGAGTGGAATGCGGAACCCATAAAGGACCGACTTATAGTGAAAGCTGATATAGCCAGAGTCCGCCATAACCACAGCCTTAGGGCCTAGTAGGTCCCGGACGTGATCGAGCTTTACTGAGGAAAGGGTAGAAGTGTACTGGGCCGAAAGGTTGAGGGCCTTGTTCTGTCTCAGAGCCCGTTCAAGGTTGGCCCATGGCGACATTCTGGACGCAGTCATGGCCGGATAAAAGGAAACTTCCTCTGACGCATTGGCCGGAGGATCGGTCGGCGCATTTCCAGAAGCGACAGGCCGGGAAGCGGAGGGATTCTTGGATAACCTCACGTGAGAAGAAGAAGAAGACGAAGACATGGAAAGAACACGGAAAACAAGAAAATAGGAAAGGAAGGAAATGGCTTACTAGAAAGAGTTGTGGGATTGACACCAGAGAAGAAGAGGCAGTGCAGGAGCAGACGATAGTGATGAAGAAACGGTGAAGTGACTAGAGTAGAAGGAATAGGACTGCAGAAGAAGAAGGTAAAAGAGGAGGAAGGAAAGAAGATGAGCCTTTTATAGAGTCGGAGGTGGAAGGAGATGAGGACGCGTGGCCTGAATCGGACGGACGGACGAGTGATGCGATGGTTGATGGAACGGTTAAGCTTACTTCAGAGTAGGAAGGCATTTAATGCCTATACGGCGGTTCAAAAAAGATACTGATGAGGGTGGGAATCGCGAAGAAGATTGAAGATCGGAAAAGGCGGAAAATGGAGGATTTTGCGCAATTAAGGCAGGCAGGCATGGGCCAACCTATTTGAGGTCGAACCCGGTTAACCCCTTGAAAAAGGGAAAGCTGAGCGAGACCTAGCTCGGCCCTCAGACTATAGGTTTGAGGGACTGGCGAGGATTTCATGCAATAAGTCGGACCTGATGCAACCGGGGGGTCGGACTGTGTTAATTTAAGTTTGGCCGAGCCTGTAGTCTAAGAGTCTGAGGGACTGGAAGCATGATGAAGAGAGCAAGTCGAAGATCGTAGAAGGGTCCTGGATAAGTCGGACCAGACTCCACCAAGTTAAGGTCTAGGGTCGACCTGTTTTTGGAGCCTGCAAGTTTGAGAGGTTCTCAAAAGGCCCTTAGGGGCTGAAGGAACGGTTTCAAGGGTAAAACAACCTGTTTAGTACATGAATACAGAAAAAAGGAAAAGCAAGGCACAAGCAAAAAGATGATGATGTTCCATTCATCTAAAGCCCGAGTGATGGGTAGTTACATTCAAAATAAAAAGGGGTCAATGATGCACCCCTTTAGCAAAAAAGTACCAAAGGAGAGGCTATTACAGGTTAAGCCTCAAACCTACTTGGTCGAAGGAACAACCTCAGAGGAGACGGTCGGAGTTGCCAGAGCAAGGATAGGAGTATAGTCGCAGAACACCTCCCAAAAGGCAGCAATGTCCGGCGGAGTCCCCTCTGGAGTACCGAGATCCAGCACAACATCAATCTCGTCAAGGAACTCCATGTAGTCAGGGTTTGGAATCAGCTCCTCCGAGGAAACAGAGCCGTGGAATGACAGTCAAAGAGGTACGGCAACCCCGTCGCCTTCCTCTGGCTCAGGCAGAATGTCAATGGGCAGTGAGGGGTCATCGCCGGGAAGAAAGTCACCGGACCCTCAGACGCTCTTTACGGGCGGATATTCGAGCTCTGGTTGCACGTTCAGCCAGCCGGGGTGAAGAACGACAAGGGATCGGAGCGAAAACTCTATGCTTGGGTCCCATGGCCTTAGAAAACAAACTGCGAAGTGAAGGTGTAAGAGCAAATGGAAAAATAGCGATGTTTATAGGAGAATGATTACCTTGGAGAAGACAAAGCGCAGTTGCACTCGAGGAAGGGGAGTTAAAGCGATGTGACAGTGTCAGAGGCCCGCTGATCGACAAAAGATAAGGATCAAAGGCATTAAATGCGATGGTTTGATTGATGGGACAGTGAGAAGATAGAGTTAAAACTCGGGCGAGCACGAGCGACGACCATTACATGAGAGATCTGGTCACACCTACTTTCTCGAGTCGTGCTTTGCGTAACTCGGGAAAGTGAGGGATTGGGGGGGGGGGAGTACAAAACTTTTCATAAGTAAAAACGAGTCGAAACGACAAACGCGCACAAGAGATGGGCCGATGGCAGAGGTCGAGCTAGCAGTACTTTTCCAAGTCGTACTTCGTGTAACTCGGGAAAGTAAGGGACTGGGGAGTGAAAACTTTCCTAGACATAAAGAAACAGTGCATTTACCCAAGTAATGCATTGCGTAGCTCGGGAAAATGAGCGACTAAATGATGGGGGATAGGTTAAGGCTCGGTGTTAGAAGCTCGGCACGGACGAAAGAGGCGACCGATGCGGAGGGGGAGAATGCTCGAAGAAGATGGGATGACACGTCGAAGGACGATCAACGGTTGGTTGATCGGTCGAAGGATCGTTGAGAAGGTGACAAGGCAGCTGAAGATCTTAGATTGAGAGTGATTGAACATAACTATTGAAACAGTTAATTACCATGGAGAAAGGTCGAACCTAAGAATTAAGAAGGAGATAGGTTGGACCGAACCGACCTGGAAGGGGCCAAAGTAGGAAAGGCGGTGCAGGAGAGGCAGTGCAGGATAGGCGGTCATGAAAGGTTTCCTAAAGAGATTTGGCGGCGGTAAGCGGGAAATATGAAAAGAAGGCGAGATAGATTAGGAAGGTGCCTAAAGTGTAAAAACTAAAAAGGAAAGAGTTTCTAAAGTAGTTTAGGAGTTTCCTAAGGGAGAAATCCCTCTTAGCTTGTATAAATAGGGGTTCTAAGTCTCGAGAGAGAGACAATAAGCAATTTTCCACACTTAGAAGCAATTTACTGTACTCAAAGACAATTCGTAATACAAAGAGGGCTGAGAAGTCACTCTAATTTTCCTATTGTGTTAGTCGATTTTCCAGTGGTGTTAGCCTGCCGTTCGACCATTTCGTGGGAGATAAAACCAACAGTAATAATGATGGAGTAAAAAAGTAACGGTGTAAGGGTAGTTTTGTATAACAAGAATGTAGTAAGGACAATTTTGTCTAATAACATTGAAGTGTACAACATTTAAAGTAAAATGTATACATTTATTAGCATACAAAAAGAGGGACATAAATCAATGATATAACATTGATTGAGACTTATTATGTTTTTTTAGATATATAATTTTAGAAATATATCTAATAACATTTTGTCTAATAACATTGGATCTACTTACCTTGAGATTTATTTTTTTGGGATATAAATATTTTAGTAGTACTTAAGTTGAATATATATGAATTATATATTTAAATGTAGTTTAATTTTTAATATTTTTATAAATTTAAAATGGGGTAAGCCGGGACTTTCCCGTCGAATAATCTTCGTGGGGATAGGGATGGGGAAATTTTTCTCTTTTCCAACTAGGATGGGGACATGGATAGGAAATAGAGTAGAAAGTCAAGGGCAGAGACAGGGTATGCCTCTCGCCCCGTCCTGTCCTGTCCCGTTAACATCACTAAATATAATTAATTACTTTTATGCATTTTTTTTCCAGTTAAAATCTTCGCAACATTAGTTTTTATATAATTTTTAGATTTAAAAAATACGGAGTATGTGTGTTAGCATGTGTACGTTTTTTCATGAACTTCTGGAATGTTTAAATGCTGTGTAATATTTAGTTTGTCCATTTTTTGCCTTTGTATCACCTTTAAGCTTGTATATTATTACATCTTCTTTCTAGCTAGAAAAACTCTTTGTTATAACACTTGTGTATAAAATCAAGATTTATTTCGTAAGATACGTGCAATTCAAATGAATAAAATATGTAATTAAATCAATAAATTGACTGATTTGCTATGACATTAATTATATCATCTCATATATAAGTATTACGAATGATTTTGTGTGAGACTATTTTTTAGATAGATAAATTTTAAAGGGAAAAGGTACAAATAGGCCACTAAACTATTTGGAAGATAGCAATTAAGCCACTGAACTCGAATAAACTCTATTTTCATTCTTGAACCTGAAAAAAAAAAAAAAGAAAAAAAAAAGATGAGCAATTAGTATTTTTAGCATGTTAATAACAAGTTTGTGCCGATTAGGATGTCATGTGTATTTTTTATTTTCTATTTTTATTTTTATTAGGCAAAAGGGTCAAATAGGCCCATGTACTATCATTGATTGTTCATCTAGCACCATGAACTAAAATATGGTCCATCTAGGTCATTATACTCTTAATTATTTTTCATCTAGCATTTTTAACCTATTTCTAACAAGTAATCCATCTAATTTGATGACATGAAAAAATAAAATTAGAAAAAATGATGACATGTTATTTATATGGATGTTTTGGATGATTTCTACCATATTTCATTAATGAAAAAAATAATTTCTTGCAATGAAATAGGGTAGAAATCAAAATTGTTATATAAAGTTTTAACTACATGAGTGTATGTATAGTGCGGTATTCACTATCGTTCGGCAATGAGATTTCATGGAAATCGATATATGAAAATTAAATTATTTTTATAATAACTTAAGATATTTTGTATTGGGTAAATTTTATTTTATTTTAAAAATAAATTAATATTTTTGGATTTTTGGATAATTGAATAACTTAAGATATTGTATTTTTGGATGATTTCTTGGAAAGAAATAGGGCAGAAATCAAAGTTGCTATATAAAGTTTCAACTACAGTGTACTGTGTATGTATAGCAGAGTGTACTGTATATGTATAGCGGGGTATTCAGTGTCGTTTGACAATGAGATTCCATGAAAATTGATATATAAAAATTAATTTTTTTTTAAAAATAATAAAATTTACCCAATATAATATCTTAAGTTATTATATTTAATTTTAATATATCGATTTTCATATATAGAATTTCATTGCCGAACAACTTTGAATATCCCACTATACATACACAGTCGTGCAGTACACTGTAATTAAAACATTATATAACAACTTTGATTTCTACCCTATTTCATTGCAAGAAATCATTTTCTTCATTAATGAAATAGGGTAAAATCATCCAAAACATTCATATAAATAACATGTCATCATTTTTTATTATTTTATTTTTCCATGTCAACAAATTAGATGGGTTACTTGTTAGAAATGGGCTAAAAATGCTACATGAAAAATAATTAGGAGTATAATGACTTAGATGGACCATATTTTAGTTCATGGTGCTGGATGAACAATCAGTGTTAGTACATGCGTCTATTTGACCCTTTTGCCTTTTTATTATTATCCTACTAAGCATTTGACCCTAAGCAAAAAAAAAAAAATGTTTGACCTACCCACCACTAATTAATAAATAAATTTAACTACCAATCACATGATGACATCTCAATAGGGGAAATGCTAATTGCTTAGTGGATTTTTTTTTTAATTTTTTCCTTATTTTTTTTATTTTTTTATTTTTTATTTTGCTTACAGTCATATGCTTAGTAGGATAATAATAATAAAAAAAATAGAAAATAAAAAATACACATGGCATCCTAATCAGCACAAACTTGTTGTTAACCTGCTAAACATGCTCCTTGCTCTTTTTTTTTTTTTTTTTTTTTTCAGGTTCATGGATGAATTTGGAGCTTATTCGAGTTTGGTGGCTTAATTACTATCTCCAAAATAGTTCAGTGACCTACGTGTACCTTTTTCCAATTTTAAATATGTAATACTTTTAGTCATAGTATAATTTTATAAGTCAATAAGTATTATATTTTCACTGGAAAATATTTTTTTAGGTGATGAGGAAAGCCAGCAGCAAATACCTAAGCTAGGGTGTACACTAGGTAAACCTCGTTCTTGTGTAATAGTGCGCAAATTACATTGGAGAGGTAAATCACACTAAAAAGACCCCTGTGACTGGCTCGACCAAGAAAGTGTTCGCAAGAATCAAACTTGTGAGTCTTAAGTCATAAAATATTGCATTAGTGAAAATGTGATACTTTTTTAATACAAATGTAATACTTGTTGACCCATAAAATAACATTACATATATAATTGAGATTTCTACCATGCTTGTCGGTCTCACACAAGTTTTTGGATAAACATTACTATGAGGAACATATTTTAATTTCTACCTCTACAATTAGTCAATTACCACTCCTGAATTTAAAAAGGAAAACTATTTATTTTCATGAATTATTGGTGAATTAGCCGACTCCACCCTAAATTAATAAAGAACCTACGCATCAAATAAAAAGATGACTCGTCAATGAGTGACTAATTTAATAGGAAATGATAATTCTAGAGGTCTATAGCATGATCCATATTATAATATTGGCTAATCAATAAGTAGTGTTAGGCGGCGGCAGCAAACTCTTGATTATGACAATTGGTGTCAGAGCAGGTTACGTGTTCGAAACGCATTAAAAACATGTTGCGCATTTGAGGCTGGCAGGTGCTGGAAAGGGATTGTAGTCGAGTCCAACATCTTACTATCAAAATGTGATGCTCACTGATACACAAGTCCGAGGAGACATATAATCTACTTCAATTATTTCTTGCAAATTTAAACTTTTTTTTTTTAAATCATGACTTTTAATGTATGTAGTATGTACAAAGTTCTCACTATGATATTAAAAAGGTATTACCATTGAATTTCTCACTCCAAATTAATTTATTGAGGTTCAATAGGATTAGTCTCATGTGTGAGATTAAGATATTAGTGCAATATAAAATTTTATTTTTAAAAAAAGAAAGAAGTTAGAAGTTAAGCACTTAATTCTAATTTAAGTTCAATTAACTAATCACGAAATTATTTTCAAAAAAAAAAAACTAATCACGAAATCGATTACATTCATATGATTTAAAAATTTAAAATGTCGTTTTCAAAAAAAAATTTAAAATGTCATTTTGCTTAGATTTGGAGGAAAATTATAATCTCCATGTTGATTACATATATTCTAAAATAATATAATTACTCAATACAAGATTTACGTGTGACCCTTTATTGGTTCTCAGTGCCTTGTAGCTGCTATGTTACTGTACTATCGGGAGGATTGGAAATTAAAAATAAATAAATTAGAACTAATGAATCTAGCCTACTAACCAGATGTTTTCAGTTTGAATATGATTAGTCCCTTGCTGCCTGCTTTGTTGTTCAACTCATATTTTTATTGGTATTTTTTTAAAATTTTTTATTTGATTTCTTTATAACTTGTTTGTTACTTTGCAGTTTTGCAGTTTTGCAGTTTTGCTGTTTGTCGGATCGCAATTGTTCTTTGCGTCACAATTATCTCTATCTTGAGTTTTTCTTACAATATTCAGTATTTTCCATAGTTTCATGTTTCCATGAAATTAATGTGCTTCAACACCATTCTAATTTTGATTAGTGTTTGGAAATACTTTTCCCGTGCTTGGAAGCACTGGAAATATAGTTCCAGTGCACTAGAAAATAATATTCCAATGCACTGAAAATATATTTTGTCATCAATGACGGATTGTGTCCAAATATTAACTATACAATATTTTACTCTTGTTCTCCAAATATTAATTATACAGATGGATGATTATTCATCTTGTCAACAAAACATTCCAAGTGAGCCAACAGAAGAGTCGGTTGGGAAAAAAAGCCAACTGATGTTTGGTAATTAATACTTAGTATTGTGTTTGAACTTTGGATTGCTACTTTGTTATATATTGTTTAGACTTTAGATTTGGGCTATGTGAATATGTATTGTTTGGTAGTGTGTTTTGAAAATTATGAAATGTTGGAAATTGGAGTTCATAAATCAAATCGAGCTAATTCCTAACCGAAACGAATTTTTTCAAACCCAAACCGCAATCGAACCGAACAATAATATTAAATCGAATGGTATCATTTTTTAATACCGAAATACTGATGCCCAAAAAAACAAATCGAATCTCGAAACGTCACCCCTAATTTAAAAATTTAAAATGTCATTTTGCTTAGATTTGGAGGAAACTTATAATCTCCATGTTGATTACATATCTCTATCTCTATCTCTATCTCTATATATAGTAAAGCAAAATGAATTAGCTGAAAAGTTCCCGCCCAAATGAACAGGGCCAAAATATTAAATTATTAAATGTCAGATGGAGAAGTAGCTGAGAAGTCCCGTCCAAATGAATAGGGTCCAAATATTAAATTATTAAATATCATTATAATTAAACATGGAAATTGTTGATATGCCAAAGGTGATTAATAAATATATATAAAGATATCCTTCAAAATATATATATATATATATATATATATATATATATATATATATATATATATATATATATATATATATATATATAAAGATACTATCTTCGTCTCATTTTGGTTGTCTGATTTAACGAGAATTAATTGAAGTTATTTTTAATTCAAATTCAAATTTTTATAATCTTAAGTTTAGCATTAATATACAAAATTTATATATTTAGAAACTACATTAAAAGTACTATTAAACACAAAAAATTAATTTAAAAATAATAAAAAATTACTAAAAAAATAAGCAATGAAAAAAGAGTTAATTTGATCAATAAATAATAAATAGAACAGGTAAAATAGAACAGAGAAAGCATAATGCAACACAAAGCTCAATGCATTGAGCTTTGTGCTGCAGAAAGCTGCTGCATAGTGCAGCTCCATCGTTCTATCCTTCTAATAAATAAATATCAGTACATGTTTTTTTAATCTAAATTTTGGAGAGTCTATAAATACTAATATTGTAGTATACTAAGTCCTTCAAAAATTTTAATTTTAAATTCTTTGTATTATATTTATAATATAGTTTATTTCATTTGGTAATTACCCACCTTAAATATTAATTTTTATTTTAATTACAAATAATTATGTCCATAACTTTATTATAACAAATCAACATAATTATTAAATAATAAAACTTTATAAATGAATAAATCTCATATTTCTTTTTATATATAAAATTTAATAATATTAATAATTTTTAATAACATAATATAATTAATATTTTAAATATTTAGTCCGTGCATCGCACGGGTAAGATACTAGTATTCTAAAATAACATAATTACTCAATACATGATTCACGTGTGATCCTTTATTGGTTCTAAGTGACTTGTAGCTGCTATGTTTCTGTACTATCGGGATGATTGGAAATTAAAAATAAATAAATTAGAACTAATGAATCTAGCCTACTAACCAGATGTTTTGAGTTAGAATATGATTAGTCTGTGTGAGTGATTGCTAGTTAATTGACTTTAAAAACTTATGATCAGACATTAAAAAAAAAAAAAAAAAAAAAACTGTATGGTTTATGTATCATATGAGACTTAATTCCAAGAATGATCCATTGACTATTGATATCTATCAATTTTTATTATGCGACTTTTAGTTGGACCATAAATTATCGCTTGACTATTCATCTTTACCAACTTTCATCCTCCACTTTCAATTTGACGATAAATAATGGTCCATTGATTACTGATTTTGTTCCAAATTTTGTCCTTTAGTTAAATATAGGGATGGGAAAATCAGTTCGGTTTTGCCGAACCAAACCGAACTGAACTGAATTAGTTCGGTTTGATAATATACCGAACAACCGAACGATAATAGATTCTTGTATATCGAATAAGCCTCACATGCTGCCCTTGCCTAAGTTTATATGCCTGCATATGTATATGAACATTTTCCTCTAAGTTAAATTTAAGCGCTCAGTATTGATGGATTTTAATAACCTGGGTCGTCCGAATTAATAAATCCAATTAAATAAAGGCGGTATGACAAGTAATGGATTAAAAGTGTACCGCGGGGTAGGTGTATATTAAATAATGAGTAACACTATTACAAAGGATGTCCGTGGTAATAACAAGACAAGTCACAAGAGTGATAAAAGTGAGTGTAGATGTCGTAACAAGACAAATTATCCTGCTTTTATATCAGCTTTAGGCCTAACAGACCTGGAGGAATCGCAGGGAATGCACGCCCAACAGCCCAGACCGCAACCACCGCCGCGA
Organism: Ipomoea triloba; assembly: GCF_003576645.1. NCBI lineage: Eukaryota > Viridiplantae > Streptophyta > Magnoliopsida > Solanales > Convolvulaceae > Ipomoea > Ipomoea triloba. The sequence goes on from NC_044917.1 coordinate 21,808,460, forward strand.
GACCCGGACAGATGCGGACCCAAGACCCGCCACTCGGCCGGGACTGACCCCAGCCAAGTGACGGGCTCGGTCAAGTTTAGCCCCAGCCGAGGCTGACCCCAGCCGAGTCAAGGTTAGCCCATGGCCGAGGGCTGACCTTGGCCACGTGGCTGACCCCGGGTCCCCGTGCCCGCTTCGGTCCTGGTTCGCCCCGTTCATTCCATGCTCCGTACCCGATCCCAATTATTCCATCAAGTATAATTAATGCATTTAATAAAATTGGAACTCAAGCTTGGTTGTATGTCAGTGAAATGTGACTTTATGACACTCAAAGTGAAAATATTACATATTTGAGTGAAACACATTTGTTGATCATGGCCATCTGCTATTCATTTGGGTGATTTCCTTTTCCCTTCTATTTAAGCTATTTATGATTATGCAGGAAGATTTAAATCTGAACAAAAAAGTTTGCTAGACTATATAAATAAGAGTTAATACCTCCAATAGTTCTCCGAGTATTAGGGTTTTACCAGTTGTGGTCCTCCGAGTTTAAAATGACCACGAGAGTTCCTCCAAATTTTAAAAAATAACCACCAATGGTCCTTTTAGGACGTCTCGTAGTCATTTTAAACTCGGGTTATTTTAAGAATTAGGAACACGTGTGGTTTTTTTTAATACTTGGAGGACGTCCCGTGGTCATTTTAAACTCGGAGGACCACAACTGGTAAAACCCTAATACTCGGAGTACCAATGGAGGTATTAACTCATATAAATAACTTATAAAAGTACTCTAACTTGGTCCATCTATGTTCTCCAAAGTTTTTTATTAAAAGATGTTATAATCTCATTAAATGAGCTTGATTGAACTCAGTGGATACATAATGGATTTTTAATCCTGAATTATTAGTATAATTAATTAATTAATAATTAATTGCGCTAAAACCTATGAAATGTTAGGAATTGAGGTTCCTAAAACGAACCAAAATAATTTCGAACCGAAACAGAACTTTTTCAAACCAAACCGAAACCGATCTGAACTACAATGTTAAATCGAATTGTTTCATTTTTTAAAAGGCCGAACAAACGGAAACCGAACCTAAACCGTAAAAAAAAATTGAACTTAATACCAAAATGCCCACCCCTAGTTAAATATCTATTTAGTCAAATTATGGACAAAATCAATAGTCAAAGGACCATTTGTGGTTAAATTGAAATTCAAGGATGAAAATTAGTAAATGTTAATAGTCAAGGGACCACTTATGGTACAATTGAAAGCCGAGGATAAAATTTGCTAAATGTTAATAGTCAAGGAATCATTTCTGGAAATAACTTTATCATATGATTACCATTAACTTTGTAGATATATGACATTATTACTATCATGTTTATTAGAAAAATATTAGCAAACTTTGACATTTTGAGTTGTCATTTTGTGGTACAAATATATGTGAGATTCACTTTTGATTTGGGTTAAGTCAACGTGGATTCGAGCTATTAAAAGTGAGATGAAAAATTAATATATTGTATGCTCAAAATGAATAATGGGTGAATGAGAAATTGATTCTTAAAGTGTACTCATAAAGTTGGAAAAAATGGAATAGGAAGGCTTTAAGTGGCATTTGCTCCAAATCGTGAGAGTAAATGATTTTGTACTAGTATGTAAGCACCACATTTTAAAGGAAATTAGAAACGTGTTATTAGAAAGTTCTCTCTTTTGCGTAAGAAGATGCAAATCAAATCTCAAAATAAGTTCAAAATGGCTTAACTTGTGTGCACAATTTTAATTTTTTGAATTTATTCACCAACAATGTTAAAATAATATAATGTGTCATGCAACTTAAGTGTGATTTTGTTAATATTTAAAATAATTAATGTAAGTACCAATATATTAACATGGGAATACGCACTTTTTTCCCTGAATTATTTCTCTTTTAATTTGGAAAATTTAACCTATGTTAATTAATTTAAACAAATTTAGTCCTTTAATTGTCTATAATGTTGCACTGCTAATCCCTAGTGTTAAATAATTGTAAAACTCTATTAATTTAAACAAATTTAGTCCTTTAATTGTCTATAATGTTGCACTGCTAATCCCTAGTGTTAAATAATTGTAAAACTCTATTAACATATGAAGTTACTTTTTAAAATTTAAAATCAATATTCATGGTTTAAAAAAAGCGTTTACATGGAGAAAATGAAACTTTAACCATATATATTAATTCTAAATGACAATTAAAATGACCTCATAAAAAATAGTTTGCTAACGAGCACTGTTGTAAAAATCAACCGCCTAGACGGTCGCCTAGCGCCTAACTCGGGTGACTGGGTCGAGTTGGCAGCCGACTCGACCGAATTAACTCGCCCAACTCGGCAGAGTTAGCCGAGTTAACTCGGGCGAGACGGCCTTGTTAATTTTTTTTATTATATTTAAAATTATTTATTTATATAAATAAGAGAAGTAAGATATATATATATATATATATATATATATATATATATATATATATATATATATATATATATATATATATATATATATATATATATATATATATATATATATATATAT
>NC_044917.1:21813019-21974951 GCF_003576645.1 Ipomoea triloba
ATATATATATATATATATATATATATATATATATATATATATATATATATATATATATATATATATATATATATATATATATATATATATATATATATATATATATATATGACATACACTCACACACATGCATTATTTTTTTGTTTTTATAGGTCGCCGCCTAGGTGCCGCCTAGATCGCTTAGGCGCTAGGCGCTTGTCTACCGTCTGACTAGTGCCTAGCGCCTACTGCAACCATGCTAACGAGTTTGGTAATTATATGATACTAGAGACTGAATGTGTAACATAATAGGCAATTAGAGAACTATATATGTTTAAATTAGCCAAGCACCTTGTGCTCAGATGGCAAAGTAGTGGCTCTTCCATATGGGAGGTCATGAGTTCGAGCCTCAGTGGAGGCGATATCGACTCTTTGTGCCTCAATAGGTTGAGAAAGTATGTTTGAATGTATACTACAATATAATAGAGTTAGTTGTATTTTAAAAAAATATGTTTCAATCAATTAACATATACCAAATTCTGAAAAGCGAAACAATTTATGAGTCAAAAGTGTTGTTTTCCTATTAATATCAAGCTTTATAAAATAAAGATTAATTTATGTTTCTTACAAGTTTTGAATCCTTAAACTCTTATAAAATAAAGAATAAGTTTTGTTTCTTACAAGTTTTGAATCCTTAAGCTCCTATTTTAAAAAAAATAATATTGTTTTACTCTACATTATTATTATTTTAAAAAAATCAATTTCTTAATCTAAAAACCAATATGTACAAAGTCAAGGGTGGTAGGCCTCAACCCGCCCACCCAATATTGACAAAGAGCAAATACCAATTTTGGTTCAACGAGTATTGACAAAATGACAGTTTTGGTCGACATGTTTAATTCCTACCAATTTTCATTCACTACTATTATTTTAGTACTAATTTTCATTCCTAACTATTGTTTTAGTACCAAAATTCATCACGCCGGTCACCCCCTTCATTTAAAACATGCCGAAATTTGAAATTATTATGGCTATTTTTGTCCTTTTGAAATTAAGATCCCAATTTGAGCATGAATAAAGGGATTTAAGCTCTAAGATCGATCTCAATTTGTAGTTCTCCTCCTCAAATTAAGGTAGGATGAGGAGGAGAACTACGAATTAGGATCGACCTTAGGGCTTAATTCCATTTATTCATGCCCAAATTGGGATCTTAAGTTGAAAATAAGGATAATACCCTTACAAGTTTTAAATTTCGGCACGTCTTAAATGGAGGAGTGACTGACGTAATGAATTTCGGCACTAAAACAATAGTCGTTGATGAAAACTGGTTCCAAAGCAATAGTCGTGGATAAAAATTAGCAGGAATTAACATGTGGACCAAGATAATCATTTTGCTAATATTCGTGGGACCAAAATTGGTATTTTGCCGACACTTAAGTATACACTCTTAGGCTTAAAATAACCTAGGCAAATTATACCATGGATCAAGGTCTACATTGCATTGTTAACAACATATTATGTGTATGTAGTTAACACATTATGAGTATGTAGTAACCATACTATTTGTCTCTAGTTAACATTTTATGTGCCTTCAATTTATTTATAGGCACATAAACAATTAACTAGAGGTACAGAATATGTCAACTAGAGACACCTAATTTTTGGCTCAAGGTGCACAATGAAAGATGGATCTTGGTCTATGGTATAACAATAATTGAAGTAACCTAAACTTAGTCTAACAAGAAAATGCCTTGCCTAAATCGCAGCCAGCACCATAAGCCTAAGGCCCCACACTGCTAGCGAGATAAACCAATAATGCTCCAATTTTGCAAAAAATTTGATAGCATAAATACAACTCTCGGAGTATGCCAAATGATAGACGCTAAGCGACCCAAAGGTCAAGTAAGCTGTAAGGATACACCCAGGCTTGCAAACTATAACTAAAGGGAAATAGAGTCTCGCATAGTCCTAAGGTAAAAACAATGACACATAGGCCTAAAGTAAACATAGTGACACACAATCTTAAAGTAAACACAATGGCACACAAGCGTACAGTAAACACAATGGCACACATGCCTAAAGCAACCACAATGGCTCAAATGCCTAAAGCAAACATAATGGTACATAGGTCAAAACTAAATATATGAAGGCAAAATAATACCAAGCCAAGAAGGGAGATGGTTTGTACTTTCAATACCATTATGAGCTAATGGCCAATAGTACACCAAGTAGTAGTTGACATGAGTGTGGCAATCTATATTGTCATCACCACTTTGAGTAAGTGGCCAGCGGGTGTAGAAACTATGGTCTTCACTAGCCACCAGCACAATTGGACTAGGCTATTGCAAATCGCTAATAGCAAACTGTAGGGTAGTTTGGACCACCATCATCACTTTGAGTAAGGCATGAAAGAAGTAGTTTATGGTGAGGTGGAATGAGTGATGAAACGAGGGAGAAATTCCCCGACTGTCGTGTTCTCAAGGATGAAAAATTAGAGTCGAATTACGTGTTGGCATTTAGGAGGTTAAGATGTAAGAGTTACTAGAATTACTATAAGACACGTGAATCATAGGCGAAGGATTTGCGAGGGTAAATTGAAGGAAAACAATTAAGAAGAATGAGAGGTTGAATGCCTTAACTAGACTTTATGATTTATCCACTGTGGTGATTCTTAGGCAACGAGGTTCGGGCTTAATCACGGGAGCCCACAGTACCATCACCGTTACACTCAGACTCCCAAATCCTCATTCGGTTGGGGCATTTCGTCGAACATGTGGTCTACCACTCCTCCCGGGCCTCATCCTTCCGGATCAAGGGCGGGAATGTGGATGATTTAGACTCGTGAGGATCCGCTATCGCGCAATCACACACTTTCACTAAGTCTACTATCTATCCCAGCCGGAAATAGAAGCAAATCGTAAAGAACATCAACCGCACAAGACTAGCACCCTACTACATCATTTCCACAATCCAATGGAAGAATTTCAACTCATCAATCACAAAAGCTAATTTGGGGCAATCAAACCCTCAACTAATCTATACAAACATCATTCAAATCGAAGAACAAAGCAATAAAAAATAACAAGTAAATCAAATGGAAATAGTAATGAAATTAACAAAAGCAAGAGTAGAGTAGAGATACCTATTCAATTAGAGAAATCTATTACATCTTCACTTCCATTGCATCAATCTAGCTAAATCTACCCTTAACTAAGAAATCTAACACTAGAGATTGTGGGGAATTTCCCCCAAAGGGGAGAGAAACTTCAAATCAGATCTAAACTAAAAATTGGGATCCCCTCAAAAATGCTGGGGAATGATTAAATAAGCCTCCAAAAGTCAAATCCTGAAATTGCTCTTAATGACCCCGTCCACGCCAGGTTCACGCGTGGAGGCTTGGCGTGAACCTTACTGGAATTGTTCAACACCACCTCCATGCGTGGGAGAGGCGTGGACTTTCCTGAGTCGGCTTCGTTCCTTCATTTGTTCCTTCCTTTAACCCTGGGTCCTGTTTTGTCATGTGGGAATGAGTTCGAAACACAACATAAAGCGGAGTTTGCAAGTTTGATCACATCAGAGTCTATTACGCATGAAATGATTACAAAATGGGTGAAGAAATCGTGCATTAATGTCCCTAAACCGACCCTAAACTTGACTATTCTTGGCACTTATCAAGGCACTAGGGGGTAGTTTGAACCACCATCACCACTTTGAGCAAGTGACCAACGAGGCACCAAGTTACCGCTTGTGTGAACGAGATAGTCTGGACCATTATCACCACTTTGAGCAACCGTACTAGTTTGTTGCAAACTGCCAATAGATGCAGGACAGTCGTGATTACCATTAGCCCTTTGTGCAAGGAGCCAAGAATGTGCCAATGGACCGTAGACATAAGCGGAGATGCAAACAAAAAAAAGAGGTGACAAAGGCAGAACAAACACCTAAGCATCAATATCATCGCACACAAAGGAATGCATGCCCTCCAATGACACCAAAGAACACACACGAAAAACAAGTCAAACAAGGTGCAAAAGGGAAACTCTCTATCCCTCCCCAACGCTTATTCAACCAAAGTAGCACTTGGCAGATTAGCCTCTGGCGAACAAGCCAAGGCAGTCAAAGAGGCACAAGAGGCAAGAAACATAAAACACGAGACCTCACTGTCCAAGTACTTAGGACCGCGAGAAGAAGAGTAAAAATAGTCCTTGAACACCATCATCGAAGTCTCCATAAGAATAGGCCTAGTACCCCAAGATAGACACTACTCAAGACATGCAGAGAAAACTTGAAAAGAGACTAAATTCCATCCATAGACACCGAGCAGGCAACCCCATAACAAAAGTCACCCATGGTTACGCACCAAGGCAGCAGTTCCCCTATAGAGCACGAAATAGAGAGATTTACCTTTAGAGATCTCACTAGAAGAAGTGAGACCATCAAACCATTCGAAGGACTCGCCTCGACACATGACTATCCAAGTAAGCAAGAATGAGAGGCTAACTTGGAGGCAAGATGTGTTTCCCTAGCCATCGGTGAAAGATGCACTCCACAACATACTTAGCCACGACACAAAATATCACCCTAGGGATGCTAGGCGATCAACGTCCATGCATACACGCATTCATGTGCTTCCATAGCTCCCAAAAGATCAAGTAAGGCAACCTTGCAAGTACCAAAAACAAGTAATCGTGAACTCAAAACCGCCTGCCTCCAACTCGTCAAAAGAGTCTGAAGACCATTATAAATGAGTTGGAGACCAAGTGACCTTACAAAATAGCTTTATACCACCTCAGTTGTATTACCTACTTAAAAAATGTGAGAAAGAGTCCTGCGACGGAGCCGTATAACACTAGAAGCGTAACACAACGTGATAGCCAAACCTGGCACCACATCGTCCTTAAAGGGAAAATGCTTATGCCATCACCTCCCTAACAACATTTCCACAGTGTGATTAGAACTTGGCTTAGGGCGAAGCATAGATTTAGCTTAAGCAAAAGAAAACATACCATCCTTAGTGATGCGCCACACTAGGACATCCAAGGGTCCTTGTCCTAAGTGAGTAAGCTCCACAAGCAGATAACCATTGAGCTTAGAGAGGTCAAGCATCTCGTCCTCCATAAAATCGAAAAGAAATGCTTGAAAATAAGCAACCCCATGAGAGGGGAATAGGCAACCTAGCGGTGCAAGCCCAAACGAGTTATCCCACCATAAGTTAACCCGACCCTAACCCAAACGCCACCCAAGCACGTTTTCCACACCATCCTAAATTCTAATCATGCGCTTCCAAGTGTGTGAATTCCTTGACCGCACAAACTTAGCAGTCGTGCTCAAGACTGCAGTATTTTGCCCTCAAGAAATCTCCCCACATCGAAGACGTTGTATGAAAATTGCACTAAAGCTTGGCACTAGCAAGGTGCATCATGAGGTCGTGGTCCAAAAAGCCAAATCCACCATCCTTTTTAGGGAGTGTGCCTCCAAGAACTCTAGTGATAATTGGCCCACTAGACTGTCGCAAGAAGAAATTGACAAAACACTTGAGGTTCCAAACCACCTACTTGGGAGAAGCACAAGCTGCAAAGAGATGTAGAGGATAGCCTGAAGAACATAAGAAATAAGGATCGCATTTCGCCTTGGATAGTAAGCAACGCTGCCACCCAAAGCACTTAGCCTTGACCTTATCAATGACCGAGAATACACTTATTCCTACGAACATAGATAGGGCAACCAAAGTAAGTGAATGGAAACGACTAATGCATACAACTTGATTTGTCCCAAACGAGTAAAAGCAGTTGAATTAAATTTTTACGTACTCTATTTTACTAAATAACCATATTAGGACTCTATGTAGTTGAGTCATGTTATGAGTCTATGTCCTATTATATCTGTGATTTTCTTAGTATATATAATTTTGTAATCTGTACAGTTATGATTTGAGTAATTGAATACAATACTATAGCTATCATCTGGTATCATCGCTAGGGCTTTTCTTTTGTTCCCATGGCTGATCAAGACGGCTGTGTAAACTCTTTAGAACAGATCGTTTCGGATGTAGCTACGGCGTTTACGGTTTCTTCTACCGTGTCCTCACTTTCCTCTGCCCATCACTTCATCAGCATTAAACTTACTCATCGGAATTTTCTGTTTTGGTGTACGCAAGTAGTCCCGTTTCTTCGCGGTCATGATCTGCTTGGATTTGTTGACAGTTCTTTCCCCTGTCTGCCTGCATTGCTTTCGGCTGCGGCCGAAGGTGCTTCTCGCCAGCCGAATCCAGAGTATACCACCTGGGTTCGTTGTGATTAGTCTCTTTTGTCGCTATTGGTGTCGCCGTTGTCGGAGGAAGTGGTGTCGCTTGCAGTTGGTCGTTGGACGTCGCGTGAAGTTTGGGATGCTATTGAATAGTCTCTTGCTTCGACATCTCACTCATGGTAGCTCCGCCTCCTCAACCTGCCTCATAGCCTCAAGCAGGGAGATTCATCTACTGCTGATTATCTTGGTCGCGCACAGCTCGTCATCGAGGACCACTCCCTCGTCGGCCGATCAGTTTCGTTTGAGGAACAGAATCTCTACGTTTTTAGGGGACTCTAGCCTGAGTTCCGAGCCATTCCTGCTTCCTTGGCTGTTCGTGGTCGTCCAGTTACGCTCCAGGAGCTTGTTGACCTGCTTGGTTCCTAGGAGCTTAATACCGGCAGCAAGTATGCGGCGGTTGGTCATTCCGGCGACGACGTTTGCTGTCTGTACGGATGCTAGTATGACAGATAGAAGGCCTCTTGCAACCCCCTGTCTGTTTCAAGGCCCACATCTATCTGTACAGATTTATATGATGATCCCACTCAGTATAGGATCCTAGCACGTGCGTTGCAATACTTGACTGTCACGAGGCCTGACTTATCTTTTGCAGTTAATCTTCTTTGCCAGCACATGCATGCTCCCAGTACTACACACTGGGAACAGTTAAAACGTGTGTTATGGTACGTCAAGGGCAATCTTTTTATGGGCTTGCGGGTGCGGAAGTCTACTTCGACTGATCTGCATGCGTTTTCTAACTCTGACTGGGCTGGTTGTCCTGAAGACAGAAAATCCACTAGTGGTTATGCTGTGTTCCTTGGAACAAATCTCGTGTCCTGGGTGTGCAAGAAGCAGAGAACAGTTGCTAGGTCTTCTACTGAGGCTGAGTACAAGGCTCTAGCTGATGTCAATGCTAAGGTGGTCTGGATATTCTCTTTGTTGCGTGAGATAGGTGCCCCAATGTTTTGGTTCCCAAGCTTTGGTGTGACAATTTCTGTTGTTGTTGGTTTTGTTTTTGCGGTGAGTTGTATGTTGGTATGTAATGTGTTAAAACGAAGAGTCAAGACTCCCCGAGTGTCGGTCTCTCAAGGAAGGCAGGTTTGGAGTCGAGTACAGTGTTGGCATATAGGAGGTTGAAGGAAAAGAGTTACGTGAATGACTAGACTCAACGGCATTTATACAAGAGTTTAAGGTTTGGGATAAGTAGGTTAAAGAAAAGGGGAAACGGTGATTGGGGCTCGTGGCTAGCATATATGGTCTACTATCCTAATGATTTTGCAAACAATTGTTTGGATTCAACTAGGGAGTTCACGGCACTTCACCGAGTGGCGTCACACTCGGACTCCCACATCCTCATTCGGTTGGGGCATTTCATCGAACACCTTGTCTACCACTCTTCCCAAAGCCTCTTCCTTTCGAACTAAGGGCGGGGATGTGGATGAGTTGGACTCGTGAGAGGCCGCTATCGCGCACACACTCACTTTCACAGGGTTGGCCACACTTAGGCACAAAGCATATCAAACATCAACCACACAAGCATTCAAATCCAAGAACATAAAGCTCACATTTTTAAAGCAATTTCTTCAACAATTCAACCACATAGCTAGTTTCGGGGCCACCAATCCCCTTTCTACTCTAAGCAAACATTAAGAAAGAGTAAAAACAAGAAAGCAATAGAAGATCTAAAAGCAAATAAAATGAGATTAAAATAGATAGAGAAAAGAAGAGTTACCATCCATAGCTAATAGATTCTATTACATATTTGCTTTCAATCTTCTAGCCTTCTACATGGGATCTTCAATCTATTCTAAGAAAATGAAGTTTTCTCCCAAGAGGGGAGAAAACAAAGAGAACTTTCGATTTCCAAACTAGGGCTCTCCTCCAAATTTCAGGAAAAGGGTTTTAAATAGGCAACAAGAGGTCAAAATCCCGAAATAGCCCCTGTGCCCTGATCATGCCACCTTTACCCGTGAATGGGGCGTGGATGCATTCTGGAAACGATCCACACCACCTATACGCGTGTTGGCTGCGTAGATGGTTCCTGCTCGGTTGCTTCTTTGCTTTCTACTCTGTTTTGGCCTCGAATTCATTTTTAATCTGCGGAATTAACTTCAAAACATACTCTAAAGTTGAGTTAGAGATTTTTTTATCACATATGAGTCTAAATGCACGAAATTGTTATAAACGGGTGGCAAAACTTCACTATTCTATCCTATTTTCAACCCTTAAATTAGACTATTCTTGGTGCTTATCAAAGTTTCCACACTTAAACCTTGCTTGTCCTCAAGATATCTTTATTATCCTAGAATCTTCTACTGCTTGTATAAATGTGTGTGATGTTCTCTCCGCAGAACACACAACACTACTCACAACTTTCAACCTTGCATCATAAATGAAATCCCTTTGTTTCCTACGCACTAAATTCTCACACTAAATTCCTTTACTCCTACTTCTTCAAATTGCTACTAAGAGGTATGATTCTAACTTAATCTTCTTACTTTATGTTAGTTTTTATCTTTATTTTTAATCATATGCATATCTGTATCCAGTAGACGTAAATTCTTTTTGAGCCGAAGCAATCCGTGTAGTCCAGAAAACCTTCGGGGAAGAAGTACCGGGAAGGGATAATAGTACCCAACTAAGGTTTTTTTTTATAAATAATTATTGTCATTTTTTTTGGTAAATTCACGAGGTCTTTCTCTATCCGTTTAACGAGGCACAGGAGCTGGCCTAGGAGAATCGTCACTTGCGGTTTTAAAATATCGGAAACTCCATATAAATAGGGATAATTTGGTGTAAAACCTTTCTTCAGAGCAAGAGAAGTGAGATAAAAGCTCCTACTGCTAGAAGAAGAAAGGGATTTAGGGTTTCGATGTATGCCCGCAACGGAACTCGAGCGCTATGGCAGTAGAAACTGAAGATCGCTCGGTTCTCTCAAGGCACTTCTGTCATAGATGTTGTTAGGATTGTAGACGGAGAAATCCGGTAATAGGTTAGGGATGAAAAGGTGACGGTATTAGATAAAATATGATTACTTAGTAAGCATAAAAACTAACATGAACTAATAAGATTAAAAAGAATAATATCTGGAAGTAGTAAAAAGAACAAGAAGGAGTAAAGCTTCAAAACTCTTGAAGAAATTTAAAATTTGAAAAATAAATTCCTACAATATTTTGAGAAAAAAATAAATTTTTCTAAAAATTCTGAAATGGATAAAAAATTTATTCAAGACTATTTTGGAAACAATGAAAATTTTCAAGTAGAAAGAAATTTTGGAAATAATTTTTCAACATATTATTTAGATGAAAAATTCATGGAATACGAAATTGATATTTCAAATTATAATGAAAATTTTTTTTACTTACACAAAAGATTTTCTTATCCGGACTTGGTAAAACAAATTATAAAATATTTAAAATTCTCCACATTTCAAGAAACATTTATAATTGAACAACTAAAAGAACAATTCCAAAAAGACTCTGAAGAAGAAAAATTAGAAAATTTGATTGGAGAAATTATTGAATTGGTCTCCCAGTCAAAACATATCAGAAATTTTGAAGCATATACATCTCCTGTTTATCCTGTAATTTATGACTCTGATAATTATAATTCAGATAATAATTTTGAAAATTATTATGAAAATTATTATGAAGTTAATCATTATGAAAATTATTACAGTGGAGCCGAAACAGACTAAGTCAAAATTTTTAACAACATTTTATTGGCATAAATTATCTACTCATATGAAAAAATTCTTCACACATCTTTTTCAATTAACTACTCTCCTAATTAATATAGTCAATTTTTACACTACTAGTATTTTCGCCCGTGCGATGCACGGAATGGATTTGTTATAATAATATATTAAAAATATTTGGATCGATATATAATTATTTGAATTAGAACATCAAATATTATATAGTGAAATTGAAGATATGTTTTGGATGATTTATGTTTTTTGATGTTATCATTGCTTGAATTTGAGCAACAATTGCTCAAATTAATAGCTATGTGTAGATCTACGCATGCGGTATTGTAACTTTGAAGATTTTATATATCATTATTTAGGATTTTTATAAATTGGGCTAATGTACTTGTTCTCTAGCAACTCAGTTATAGGAATCAATTGTTATCTTAAACATATGTTTTTTGTCTAGATATATGAAGGCAAAAAAAAAATGTTTTTTTACCTTTATGAAACATGTTGAAAGTGAAGGAAGATATCCCAGAGTCAACCAGTAAAAACATGTTGTCTAGCCCATTAAAAATTCTGGGTGAGGTGATGTCCCTATGACAGCATATTACACAACTAATATACTTCAAAATTACAATCTTAGGAAGAACATCCAGCAGCAGCCTATTGATTTCGAACAAAAATCCTTTCATATCTTTTCGATGATCACAGGTGATCTTTGTCCTTGACTGGATATTTGTCTCCATCTGCCTAAATCAAACACACAATATACAATATTTGTACCAATAATCCAAACATACAGACATACAAATATTACATAAGTCATGAATCAAATAACAATTATTCACAAGTACTTTTGGGGTAAAAGTATTTTGGTAAACATGAATACTTATCCTAGAAATCAAAATTCACTGCGCACACTCAAAACACTCATAGTTGATAATCATTGTTTGCTAGTTCTTTTCTTTCTTTTGGCGAGAAAAGAGAAGAAACTATGGGGAAGGATGGAGAATTTTTAATTTTTGCAACAATGGAAGAAGATGGGAGAATATATATTCGGATTAAGATGTTATGGAAATGAGTGCATAATGATTACTAATGAAGATGATATAATAGGATTATGATGAAATTAATGAAAGAAATGTGTAGTATTTTAAGATATTTATTTATATAATAACTATTTCCATATGAACGTATGTAACTGTCAATTTCATAATTACATTACATATATATATATAATAGGATAATACTATATTTATATATATACATATACAATATAATATGATTGACATTCATAATTTTTGTATCTCAGCCAAAATAGGAATACATTTATGTAAATAACCACATTCTTATCTCATTAATATTATTATATTCTATCATAATAATTACCATAATTACTAATAATAACCTAATATAACCAACCTATTATAATTAATATTATTCTATCATTAATATTATTCTATAATAATAATAATAATTAATATTATTAATATTTAATATTATTAATATTAGGGAAAATGACACTTTTTCCCCCTATGTTATGTGCTTATAGCACTTTTTCCCCCTTTGTTATTAAAGTGGCAGTTTTTCCCCTTTGAAATGTTAAATTGACATTGTTACCCTTAAAAATAATTATTTCATTTATTTTTCTTCTCCAACAAATTATTACTTGTACGTATGGATGATCACGATTCGGTTCGAACTAACCAAACACTGTTGCAATCATACCGAAATAGTATGGACGGTTCTGGTTACGATTCATAACCGAAAAAATAAAATTAAATAATTGTTGAACCGTGAACCGGAACTTAACCACAATCATATATAGTAAAAATGATCAAACACTTATTTTGATAAATCGGTATGGTTCGGTTCCAATTTCGATTTTGAACCGCCAATCAAAACTTATTTATTTATTTATTTATTTTTATAATTTTATTTCTAATTTAAAAATATTCTAAATTCAACAATTATTTTATTTTATTTTTTCGGTTCTGAATCGTAACCGTAACCGTCTATACTATTTAAGTTCAATTGCTACAGTGTTCGATTAGGTTCGTATCGAACTGTGATCTTCCATACATATTAGTAATAATTGGTTGGAGAATAAAAATAAATGAAATGGTTTTTTTAAGGGCAAAACTGCCAATTTAATATTACAAGGGAGAAAACTACCACTTTTAAAATAACTGAGGGGGAAAAACTGCCACTTTAATAACACAGGGAGAAAAAGTGCTATAAGCACATAACATAGGGAGAAAAAGTGTCATTTTCCCTTAATATTATTATTATTATTATTATTATTATTATTATTATAATTACCATATTATTATAATACCCCTACGTTTGGGCGGGAAAATTCTAGAGGAGGATAATGCTTTTACATATAGTATAGATTCCAACTCCGACATATTTATTTCCCGACAAAATTTTCTTCTCCTACCAACTCATACTTAAATTTGTCAGACTCTTACATATATTTTCAGTATGCAATAACTATTCCCCTATTTATTACTCTATTTCCTACACCTAAATTACTATTCCCTAATTGATTACCCCAATTCCTACACTCCAAGTCAATACCTACACTCACAACTTTTAACCTTGCATCATATGGGTATAGTAAAATTTTTGAACGACGGTGACTAGGAGCAAGTATTAGGTAAAAGTTTTCGTCTATGCCATTTGCATCATGTTTTTAAATAGCTACGTTTGGGATTGCTTTCATTCACGTCTCTAGTTACGCTCTGAAGATCACAGAAGACATGTCAGGTGCTAGCCATTGCGGATTGCTTTCACTTGCGATCCTAGTACTCACCACGTTTGTATCTCCAACTTCACAACGCGATTTAAGAATGGATGAAAACGGGTTGAAAACAGAAACATTCCTGTCTCCTAAGGTCGAGCACGAACCTGGATCAGTGAGCAATAAATATCTCTACGATATCGGCTTCCCAAAGGGTCACATCGCCGTCAAGCGTTTCGACGCCGAGGTGGTCGATGAGGCCGGCCATTCTGTCCCGCTCCACCAAGCTTATATCCACCACTGGGCTGTCAGGAGATACTACAAACCCTTGGGTCATCACTCCAATAATGATTCAACAAGCACATACAAGCTGGCGATGAACGCCGGCGTCTGCGATTCCCTTCCGCAGTATTTCGGTCTGGGGGCTGAGACACGACAGACAGACACCCATGTTCCGGATCCTTACGGAATCGAGGTTGGGAATCCGCCGGAAGGGTACGAGGATGCGTGGGTGCTTAATCTACACACGATTGACACCCGAGGCACGGTGGACAGTCTCCGGTGTCTGGAGTGCAAGTGTGAGTTGTATAATGTGACAGTGGATGGGTTCGGAGATCCTATTGGCAACGTTTACACGGGCGGGATCAGGTGCTGCTACGACGGCGTTAGGTGCAGGCTTAAAGATGGGTACAGTAGTGATGTAAGGAAAGTGTATTACATGAAGTACACCGTCACTTACGTCGACTGGAATCCGTCTATTGTTCCTGTCAAGATTTATATATTTGACGTCGCTGATACTCTGGAATGGCGGGAATCCCTGCAACGACATCATTGCTGGGTCAGTCAATATTTTTATTGTTTCATCTAACCCAACGTAATTAAATATTGATAGATGCAATCATTATAATGTGGATCAGGACTCACAGTATACTATGGACCATATTTTTATGCGACATTGTTTTAAAATTTAATTTTGATGGCAAACTTTTGTGGTTCAGTTTATGTTACAGGGTTTGTTTTTGTTTTACTTTAGTTTTTATATATATTTACTGTAAAGCATGTGTATGTGTATTGTGTTATGTGTTTATATGTCTATGTTCTTCAATTTTGTACGTTAAGCATATGAATTCTATATATCTGAAATAGATTAGTTGTTTTATAACACACAATATATTGTTTTTTTTAATGAATTTATGTCTTAGTATTATAAAATTATGTGCCTATAGGACATAAATTATCAACATAAATCATATTTGAGAATAAGTAAATATATAACATGTATGTGTCTTATTTTGTGAGTGTTATGAAATTCTGTACTTTGAGAGTATTGATTTTGTACCTAGAATAAATTAAAATTTGTGGTGAAACATGAGAAACGGGAAACTATATAATCTATTAAAGCACAAAACGACGTCATTTTGATCCAGGGTCCTCTGATAGAATAATATATTATGCCATAAGAAGAAGTCCAGCATGCTAAGAAAATAGGAAATTCTACGGGAAGTTACAACTGCACAAGAATAGCATTATATAAAAGCTCAGAAAGATTAATCAAAGGGATCCCAGGCTTATCATTCAGTCCTAAATATATAACCTCCTACAAATAATCTCTGTATTCTTCTTCCCCTTTCCGTGGTTGCCTCTGTACATACACCAGAAAAATATAATAAAGACAATACTTGTGTTATTATTTATTGATTCTCTACAATCACCTTAATATCATTTTTCTTTTATTTATTGGATTTATTAATTCGGACACCCTGGATTAATTAAATCCATCAATATGGGATAAATGGGAAAACAAAGGGGAGCCACTGTGCGGCTCCCCTCTCCACCACCACCACCCCCCCCCCTATATATATACCCCCTATATAAACAGCTAATTTTACAAAACATCTTTTTACAAACCGCTAATACAATCAGCTGGTCAAACCCGCTAATACAATCTGCTATTTGATAACCGCTAACGCTACTGTCTACAATGCTTCTTTTAGAACACTACCTTAGACAAGCTATTTTATTGTTGTCACTTGATTGAATTTGATAAAGCAATCAAATTCAATTGTTACACCTTCGTTGTATCTCAAAAGTTCTTATCTAGTATCTTGTTGCTTTTGTTAAGGTCTGATAGAAAACTTGCAGGATATTGAACCTAGACAGTGTTATCAATTTTTATCCTCTTCTAATCCTTGTTATCCTACCCAATTTCTTACATCTCTGCACGACTGTGCGCCCTTGCTACAATTCACATCACATAGCCACCATCGCACTTTTCCAGCTTGCAGTAAATTGATGACCGCCGACCATCGGTTTTTCTCCCGGCCATAGCCAACAACAACCATCGGGATCTAAAACCAACACCGACTTCAACAACTATCGAAAGATAACGGCTTTTAACCGTTGTTGTTGAGTAGGATCTACAATAACACTGACTTCAACAACAAATTTTTGTCATAAAAGAACCGTTATTTATGTACATTTTCTTGTAGTGTGAGCCTATTGCATAAAATTTTCTTAGCACGATTTATCTCTGTGTCTTACATAGGGCTGTCAAAGTAGGCCGAAGTCTGTGGGCCTGACCCGCTAAGGCCCGGGACCCACGCCGTTTAGCCCGCTCGGCCTGTGGGCTAGGCCCTATTTTAATATATATATATATATTCATTCCCGTGGGAATCGCGAACTCGCATGAGGCGGACTAGGGTTATGCATGAACCCTAGCCCGCAGGCCAGCCTGCAAACTCCTACCAGAAATTAGGACTGCGGTGGGGCGGACCGGCCCGCTTTTACAATACTAGTCTTACATAAACAGAAGCATAATTTATTTAAGTTTACTCAAGCAAAGGACCAGAGATACTTTAATTAGTGACAGCCCTTTCCCATGGAACTTTTCAAAAAGTAATTAAAGTTGGTCTATGTTGATTCAGATTGAATATGAAGTTGAGTCATGTTCTGGTTCCACGGCAAATGAGAAGTGTGTTGATACCAAAAGTGTAAGTGTAAATTTGGCAAGTGGAGGAGATGTCATCTATGCTGTTGCCCACCAACACATAGGAGGGATTGGTTCAACTCTTTATGGAGAGGTATTTTTGGCTTTAATTTGTTTCTTCCTTTTGGTATGATTTTCTAGCTACTTGATTTCATGTTGCCTTCATTTGCATTCCCCTTAGTTTTGTGCTACGCATGCAAAACAATGAAATCAATACTTGCTTTCAATCTATGCCAGGAATTCAAATTATACATTCTGATTTTCATTTTTCACTTCTAACCTTTGATTTGAAATTGATCATTTTTTTTTCTTGTTCGCTAGTTATTACACAAAAGGAAATTTATACCCAGTATACCTATTGTACACTCTCAGATAGTGGCTACAAGTTTCTTTTGTCACAAAAAAAAAAAAAAAAAAAAAAAAAACATTTCTAGTTCTTGACTATGGTGTCTATGCCATTTCTAGTTCTATGTTTAATTAATTTTTGAAAAATATATATTATTGTGAAAACAAAATTGTAATTTTTCAAAAGAGTTAAATTCCATTTTGGTCCTAGATTTATAGGTGTCAATCCATTTTTAGTCTTTTTTTTTTTTTCTTTAGAGTATCCCTTTAGTCCTAGTATTATTGTGACATGACCGTTTTTGTGTTCCGGCAACAAAACCGTTAAAATTAAGTGTCGTTAAATACATGGCCATTTTGATCTTTTTTTTTTATACAAAGTGGGTTGAACTGCTATAATTTATTTTTTTTCTTTTTTGAAAAAAATTTCTAATTGAAGACCAAAATATGCTTATATTTAATGGCATTAAAATGGTTTGTTTATGGATGACAAAAAATAGTCATGTCATACTACTACTAAGACCAAAAGGAGTTAAAAAAAACAAAAGATTAAAAGTGAATTACTAACTAGAAATCTAGAAAAAAAATGTAATTAGCTCTTTGTCATACTTTGTGAATATATGAAACAATTCACTGAACCAGGATGAATTTTTGAAAATGAAAGGGGAGTAACATTAGAGAGAATTCACTTGAATTGTTTTGAGTGAATTTTCTCAAATAAGATTGGAGAGAAAAGACAGCAAGTTAGGGGTAGAGTTTGAAAAAATATCATTTTGTTCTCGATTATAATTGGAAATAGTTGAAAAAAAAAAAAAGAAGAAAAAAGATAGAGGGTCTAAAGTGACACTGCAAACACAATAATTGAGGATTAAAAATGTTTAATTTTAAAGTTCATAACAAAAAGGGGCAAAATGGTATCGTTAGAGAACCAAATATAGAATTAATTTGTCCGTTATTTTATCTTCCATGTCTATGTGTTTCACTATCTATTCTTTCATTAAATGCATGTATTTTGAATTGATTTAGGATGGGCAGACAATATGCTCATCTTTCCCAATTTATGGGGAGGGAACGGAACCAGGAAATGAAGCCGGTTACATTGTAGGAATGACAACATGTTATCCTCAGCCCGGTTCTATTAAAATTGTGGAAGGAGAAATGTTAACCATTGCGTCTAATTATAGCACTAGATTGAGTCACACTGGAGTCATGGGAATGTTTTACATTTTAGTCGCCGAACCATTGCAAAAATGTAATTCTACCCTGCAAGCTCAACCCGAGGTAAGATTTTACCCCATCAACTCACTACCTACTATGTTGTTAGAGCAGTAAAAGTTATGTGTACTTGAAAAAAAATTATAGCAATGAAATTGAAATAATAAATGATCAATAAGTATATTTATGTTAAATTTATGATTAATAACTTTTATATTAATAAAATTTATTTTTATTTAAGAGTTTTAATAAATAAAGAATAAATTTATTTTTATTATAATATAATAATTTTAATATAATTTAATTTTTTAAAAATAAAATTTATTACATCAATAACTTTGTTAATACAATTATTACAATTATACTATCCCCATATTACCCAAATATGCTCAATAAAACATCAATAGTACTGTTAAAGTGGGTCAATAAGGTAGGACCTCCATCAAAACCCACCATTTTGGCAGGGCAGGATTTGAATCCTACCACTTCGATAAATCTTAAAAATCAATGTCCACTCTGTCTTTATTGCAGACTAGTTTGACAGATTTAACCTATTTTGGTAGCTCGAGTACCGAGCACGAAGTTTTATATTAGAATTATGAAAATGATGGTTGTCTATGCTTAGAAAGTTACAAGGTTCCTTGACTTGACATAATTTTGCAGATAAGTGAGACGACAGTGAACCCAGCAGATGATCTTTGAGCTTTAAGAGCATCCTTATCAGTCGGGTTCTTTCACGGTATTTTAAGAGTTTTTGTAAGTGTGATTAGGAAAGAGAGAATGGAAGGAGATTAAAAAATAAAAGGAAAAGAAAAACAAAACTACAAAATCTGACATTTGAAATTAAAAAAAAAAAAAAAGGTGAGTTAATGTCAGAGTGGCCGCCAGTTGGCGTTACTACAAAACCCAGTTGGCGGCCACTCTGACTCGCCCCAGCGGGGGCGTGGGAAGCACGCGCCCGCTGGGGCGGCAGTGCGCGCCAAGCGCGCACTACATCTTCTCTTATTATTATTATTTTTTTAATTTTTCTGACATGATCTTGTAACTTGCAGGATTATGAAA
The DNA here is from genome assembly GCF_003576645.1 of Ipomoea triloba. Taxonomy (NCBI): domain Eukaryota; kingdom Viridiplantae; phylum Streptophyta; class Magnoliopsida; order Solanales; family Convolvulaceae; genus Ipomoea; species Ipomoea triloba. The sequence continues at coordinate 21,831,329 of NC_044917.1, forward strand.
TTATCAAAAACTATTCACCTACATCTGTTTGAAGATTATAAACCAGATCTTGGCCTGACATGAACCAAGAAAGATACATTGATGCCCATGCTCTAATGGCGTTGTAGTGCTTGTTGTTGTTGTCATTATTGTTAAGGGACAGCTACTATGAATCAAGTTTATGTGGTGTTTATGCGTGTACTAAGTCAAATATTGGGCATTGCTTATTGAAATAAATATTCTCAGAATAAATAAAAGTTGTTAAAATACATTTTAAATATGTGATCATTATCTAGTGGTTAGGTACTTTTCTTAAGTTTTTAGAGAGGATATATACATTGTATGTAATTTCTGGTTATTGATTGAATGAGAATCTCTGGCAGCTTTTTATCTCTATTCTCAATTTTAGATTTTACCTTTCCCTCTATTTTATTAGGTACTCTATAACAAAAGATCCTAATTGAAAATCACCGAAGATTATCGTAGATCAAATACAAAAAAAAAAAAAAACGCCTTAATCTGTAACAGGTTATCAGCANAAAAAAAAAAAAAAACGCCTTAATCTGTAACAGGTTATCAGCACGAAGCTCCAAATCTTCGGTGAACAGTACAAGCTTCTTAAACCATGACTATTAATTCTTGTACGATATGTATGCAGTATATTATGATGTGTTAATATATTCTTGTATGCTGCACGATATATATATATATATATATATATATATATATATATATATATATATATATATATATATATATATATATATATATATATATATATATATATATATANTATATATATATATATATATATATATATATATATATATATATAGGATTTGGATCCAGTGAGATCACCCTATTTATATGAGATCATGAGATCACATCATAATCATTAATTTTTTAATTTCTAAGGTGTAGATTTAGTTTTGTTTTTTTTGGGTTTTGGCGTTGAATGTCTAATTGGTAGGGGTATAATAGTAATTGTTAGCTATGTGCATCATCATTATTTTGGATTTTCCGAGATTTTCTGCATAACCTTCTTTCGTCTACGATTACGCTCTCACCTTTGCCCACAACGAAATCCCCCAAGAAGGCATACCCTTCTTCAACCATGAATTCCTCCAAAGCATGGGTGTCTCCGTCACCAAACACAGGTTAGAAATCCTCAAACTCGCTAGAAAAGGGAAAGGTAGAAGCAGCAAGGGTAGTAGTTCGAAGCAGAAGATTTTGTGGCTTGTGTTTGCGGTGAAGCAAGTAAGGAATAATCTGGCGAAGCATGTCCGGGGTTGGATTCGCCGGGAGGATTCCTCTGACAGACTGACGATCGTGTCGGCAAGGAATTACAATCTGAGATGGAAGGCGACCATGTTGAAGAGGAAGAAGACTAATAAGGTTGTGTGTGCATTTTGACTTTTTTGCGTGTGCTTTGTGTATCCCTCTTTCTATCTGTTTTGATTCTGCTTTCTTGTGAAATGGTGGGTGCAACGTTATTGCTTAGTTTGCTTTTGTTGGTTGGGATTGTAGTTATTGTATGGTCTGTGAGTTTTAGATGATGCTTTGGGGAGTGTTCTGTGCTCTGTTTTTTTTTTTTTTTCTTCTTTTTATCTTTTTTCTTGGTGGGTTTTATGAGTTTGCGAGGGTGGGTAAATGGTTGTGTTGTTAATGGTTTGTGTTGCGTTTGACTTGTTTTTATATGTTCACTGTTGTGTGCATCAGTACATCTGATTTATCACACACTTGACCATCATATCATTCAAATTTTGAATTCCAAGCTAGCAGCAAACTACTGCCAATATCTCTCAACAATATAAATATAATGTAATGCCTATACACACTTGCCCAACTGCATTCGTATGCTTTGTACCTACCCATTTTATATCTCAATAATATAAAGCCTACATTGCTACACACTTGCATGCCCGCCAACTGCTCTGTATATATATGTATATACTTCGAACCTAGTAATAGTTAAAAGTTTATATATTGAATTTGTTTACACATGATTATTAGAAGTTCAAATAATAATATTAATGTTGTGTAGTTATAATATTATTTGAAACTTCATAATAGAAATGTAATGATTTTATTGATTGGAAATGTTGGCTATCTAATTCATTTACAAAAGAGTTAATCTTATGAGTCATAGTCTTCAATTTTCTTATTTATTTTTAAAAGAGTTAATTGATGACATTTTTATTTCACTAAGTATTAAATGGGATGAGAAACAATGGCACTAATCATGTATTCACAATACTACTGTACTAGACACTAGACAATAGACGAGTGTGTGCTTTCCTAACGCCGGTTTGTTTTTAGTCTTAAATGGCCGGTCTGTGCGTTTTATATGGTGCTTATGTGTGTGCAGGCAACAATGGTGGGGATGGCCAGAATGTAGTTTAAGATAGTACTGCCAATGACAATTTTAGCTAGGAACATGGACTTTGCGGTTCGGACTACAACACATGTTCGCTGACAACAAATTTTAGTCTCACAGGGTCCCTTTTATTTTACATAACTCTTACCAATTAAAGTATGGTTAGCATTTCTTGGCTTAGTAGTGACTATGGTGCGCTTTTAAGGAATAAATGATATGATTCGACAATGTTTTAAGGGGTTTATTACAGATTTTTCTTTTGCAAATACCTTATTACAGTTATGAATGTTTTGCTTTTAATTATCATTGGTAGAAAAGATTGTTGGTTTCAGAATTGCTCGAATGTCTTTCTTTACAATGTTGCGCACATACTCAAACACCGCATACTGAGATGGGTAACCGTAATAAAAATGTGCACTTGGTATGTTCACGCACAAACTACCCTTCACACAGAGTTCACTCCAATATTTAGTCCAACGGATAAGTGCTACAACTGTTAATAATTTCTATTCCATTCGACTAATTGCTTTCAAGTTATATATGTCACAATGCACATATGACGACTCAAATAAAATAACAATTTCTTCCGACGTTATGTGTTTCCTCACGCACAAACTACAACACACTAATGCACAAGGATAATAGTGTGTGCAATAGTGTGTATACATTTTGTAGAAAGCATACGTCTTACCGTTAATGTGTGCATACATGTAAAAAGTTGTGTACATTTCACTACATGCAATTTCTATTGCACACGCTTATGGACGAATATGCACAGTACTCAATATTCCCCCGTAACATTGGGACTCTCAGTAAAATGCACACACTTGTTTACATTTTTGCACACACTGGTGGTGTGTGCGTTTAGCTTTGGATGCATGTGCATCCAATAGTAACGCACCAATAACCACAAAAGTGCACACGTCTGAATCTCGTTACCAACTCACATGTAGATTAACATATGTGCACACACAACTTCCCAACTTAAACTTCGTTCTATATGCATCTGTATGGGGCCGGGTGTGCAGATTTGTCCAATGCTATCTCAATACCATACTTTGCACATGCCTACTCCCCTTTATGCACATAATGCCATCTTGTTTAATTTAGCAATGAGCTAAGGTTTGATATACAACGTAAATCATATTGTATGTTGCACCACCATGTCCAACTTACGCCAATCATGAAATTCATTTACTAACTTGCACAAGATTAACTACATTTCAGCACACACCAACGAATATGCTATCATGCTACCACAAATGCACTTGGTTGTACACGCCCATCATCACAAATGCACTCAGATGCACACATTTGCACACACCACCCAGTTCAATTGCACACACCTTCCACACAACGTTTCTTATTTATAAGATTGCTGTGTGTTTTTTAGGATTGCTGCGTGATTTCTCATTTGCACACAACGTTTTTTTAGGATTGCTGCATGTTTTTTTTTTTTTTTTAATTCTAGTTTAAATTTCTACCTTGGATAGAATCCCTTTAAATTAGGAAAATATTATATTCCATTCATAAACCAATTCAAAGAACAAAATGAAATTACAATGTCACCCTTATGTATTTAATATATCCTTATATAAATTAGCATTTTAATTCAATCTTAACCATTAATTACAATAAATTGGATGATTGAGATGTGATCTCATGATCTCATCTACAATGGTGGTCTCATAGGATCCAACCCCTATATATATATATATATATATATATATATATAGAAATAATTTTAGGTGCGACCGTACGGTCACACACCACTCAATGTTACGAAATACACCACTCAATGTTAAAAAAACACACCACAATGAAACACACCACAATGTTAAGAAACACACCATAGTGCATATTTGTGTGGTTTGTTTCTTAACATTGAGTGGTGTATTTCGTAACATTGAGTGGTGTGAACCGCATAGCCGCACGGGAGAGCCCGGCCGCACCTGATCATGACTCTATATATATATATATAATGTGTTAAGCATACGGACAGAGTAATCAGGCAACACTACAAGAAAAATGCACATAGACAACGGTTAAAAACCGTTGTCTTTGAGATAAATTTTCTGTTGTTGAAGCCGGTGTTGTTGTAAGTCCCGCTCAAAGACAACAGTTTTTTACTATTGTCTTTTCTAGAAAAGACAACAGTTTTTTAACCGTTGTCTATTGAGTGTTGTTGAAACCGGTGTTGTTGAAAGTCACGCACATAGACAACGGTTTTTAACCGTTGTCTTTTCTAATTTTTAACCGTTGTCTATTAAGTGTTGTTGAAACCGGTGTTGTTAAAAGTCCTGAGCAAAGACAACGGTTTTTAACCGTTGTCTTTTTTATTATAGACAATGGTTTTTAACCGTTGTCTTTTGAATGTTTGAAACCGGTGTTGTTGTAAGTCCCGAACAAAGACAACGGTTTTTAACCGTTGTCTATTGAGTGTTGTTGAAATCAGTGTTGTTGTAAGTCCCGAGCAAAGACAACGGGTTTTAACCGTTGTCTTTTATAGAAAAGACAACGGGTTTTAGCCGTTGTTTATTGAGTCTTGTTGAAATCAGTGTTGTTGTAACTCCCGAGCAAAGACAACGGTTAAAAATTGTTGTTTATTGAGTGTTGTTGAAACAAACGTTGTTGAAAGTCATGCCGATAGACAACGGTTTTTAACTGTTGTTTTTTATATATAAAACAATAGTTAAAAACCGTTGTTCTCACATTCATAGACAACAGTTTTAAACCGTTGTTTTAAACCTATTTTGATTTTAAGCATAATAATATAATAAAAACAATTTATACAAACACCATCACCAAGTCTAGATACACAATGTTCAAAATACATAAGAACTAATCACCAAGTCTAAATACTTCAATGAACAATTCCAATCACCAAGTTTAAATGTTCACAAAATTCTAATCAAAAGTATACATACTCTATAACTTGTAGAGACTTATAATACTTGCAGCCAAGAAGTCCCAAAGCTCAAGATCTTCATATACTTTGACAACTTCTCCAATCAAGCCACAACTTACTAGTAGATCACCATACTCACTAAACAAGAACCAAACACACTGTCAATACCATAAAGAGAAATGCATAGAGTTGCAACATAATAGACAATTACATTTTATGGGCAGCATTGACAAATAACACACAAAGAACAATCGGAAACAAGGAAAAGAACCTCCAAATTAAATGCACAAATCCAACAACCTTCCTCAAGCACTATCGACAATTAGAACCAAGATCAAAAGGCAACAAGAAAGATGAAGAAAATGGCAGAAATGATAGAGATTAGGGTGGCTGTGTTGTCTCCTCAATCAGCCAAAAGAAGATTAAAGAAACATAAATATATTTGTTGACTGCCCTAAATGAAGAAAGTCAAGGAAAAATAAAGAAAGGATTAGGGAGGCTATTTTCATCAAATTATCCCTTAACCAATCAAATAATTGTGTTAGCTAGTAAATTAGGGTGACTAATTATCCCCTAATCACACCAAACTCATGGTAATTTGAAGAAGAAATCAGGAAAGTATCATAGGTAACTTGCAGCAAATTGCGAAAATTATTGAGAAATTTGAGTAAGGTGTTTTAATACAAAATTTTACACATATGTAGTCCAGCAACTTTAGAACATACATAAAAAAATTTCATAACAATTCAAGGACTAGAAGTATTTATTTCGAATTATTTTCAAAAACTGCTCTAGAGATAAAACAAATTGTGGACAGCACACTGCCAATGCTAGAAATGTAATTTTCTGTGTTTACTCGAATACATTTTTGACCCAAAATTTTTATGGATATCAAATACTATACGTTTAGGTTCTCCAATAAAAATTTCAAGTAAAAAGGAGTTCGGGAAGTATTTTTACCGAATTAATCCTTCGGACTGCGCCAGAAGCTAAAATACAGATCATATTTACCAATCTTGCATTCAAAAATAATAAAATGCATATAATTATGCAATATATATACATATAGATAGCATGACTCTATGTATAGTAGAAAATAAAGATGACACTCTACAGAAACCAACAACAATGACTCTTAATTACACCTCTCAAGGTCTTATTTTAACTAATCTGCCACCTCACATTGCCTTTTAGGAAAATGATGTTTCTGTTGACAATCAAACCAAAGTTCCTATAGTCTGAACATAAGTTTAAAGCAAGGAGTTATTGATTTCTCAACAGCAAACATAACTAGGGACAATAGAAATTCAAAAACTCAGTATGTGTAAAGTGTAATAATCCCTTGTATTCAATATTTATACACTCCTGAAAATCCAGGCTTTTCCAACCAAATAAAAGTCACAAGATATTAATTTGTTTCAACAGTTTGTATCTTTACCAAATGCAATCTAGTAAATAGTTATCGCATAAAACTGGGCATCTAGAGTAACAAACAAGCACTTCCCAAATTAATACCGTACCAGGCAGAAGAGATAAAGAAAACATAAGTTGGAATGTGCTAACTATGTATTAACAAAGCAGACTCATTGAAGCAATTCGTCAAACAGCTATTAGATCCACTGAGGGTATTGATAAAGAAATAGAAAAAAAAAATTAAGAAGGTGAAATGAAAAGGAGGATTACCAGCGGAGAAGATCGACGACGGCGGCGGAGGCGGGAGTGACGGTAGCTGAGACGCCGTGCAGAGGGAGCGACGGCGTGCTTTGGTGCGACGGCAGCTGCTTTCACACCCCTGTAGAAACCGTGTTTGCTTTAATACTAATATCATTTTTTATATAATTATAAATTATAATGATTGGTTATATTATTATATATTTATAATCAATGATTTCATTATAAAAATTTTAGCACGAAAAATAAAATATCAAATGCATTATACCTACATTATTAAATGAGTTTTACCAAAATTTTATTATATTTCTAACATTTTAGGTCCAGAACACAATATGCCAAAGACCTTGTGGTAAAGTGGCATCTGGTGTACACTAGTTATCTATTGCCTCTTAGGTCGATTTGTAGTCAAATAGGTGTTAACGCAATGTATTTGTTTTTCACAAGATATTACTTACTGATATTTTTTCATCTTTTAAAATAAATTACATTCGCATTTTCACGAGAGACATTACTTACTGAACAAATTAAATTCATCTTATCACTGTTCAAGTTTCAGGTTAACTAAAAAATTGTACAAATCAAGTACTCATTATCTAATCACTACGAATAATTATAACAAATTCAAATTCAAAAAAAATTTAATTATACAGTAATCACTGAAATGATTGTCAATAAGAGCATCCTTATCAATGGGAATATTTCACGGTTCTGGAGGGGTTTTTAAAAACCGTTGTCTTTGTAATGTTGTGTATTCAAGTGCGCTTAAAGACAACACACAAACAACAATGTTTAAATAAAACTGTTGTCTTTTTAAAAATAAAGACTGAGCAAAGATAATGGTTTTAAAAAAAATCGTTGTCTTTGTAGTGTTGTGCATTCAAGTGTGATTAAAGACAACACAAAAATGACAACGGTTAAATAAAACTGTTGTCTTTAACAAAAAAATAGTGTGCAAAGACAACTGTTTAATAAAATCATTGTCTTTGTAGTGTTGTGTATTCAATTGCGTTTAAAGACAACACACAAACGACAATAGTTAAATAAAACCGTTATCTTTTTAAAAATAAACACTGAGCAAAGTCAACGGTTTTAAAAAACCGTTGTCTTTGTAGTGTTGTGTATTCAAGTGTGCTTAAAGACAATACACAAATGACAACGGTTAAATAAAATCGTTGTCTTTAAAAAAAAAGTGCGCAAAGACAACAGTTTTAAAAACCGTTGTCTTTGTAGTGTTGTGCATTAAATACGCTTAAAGACAACATACCAAAGACAACGGTTAAATAAACTATGTCTTAAAAAAACTAAGGAGTGTGCAACGACAACGGTTTAATAAAATCGTTGTCTTTGTAGTGTTGTGTATTCAATTGCACTTAAAGACAACACACAAACGACAACACTTAAATAAAACTGTTGTCTTTTTAAAAATAAAGACTGAGCAAAAACAACGGTTTTAAAAAACCGTTGTCTTTGTAGTGTTGTGTATTCAAGAACACTTAATGACAACACACCAATGACAACGGTTAAATAAACCGTTGTCGTATTTTAAAAAAAGCGCTCATACACAACGGTTCTAAAAAATCGTTGTCTTTGTGGTGTTGTCTTTTCACAAAATGCACAAAGACAACACACTAAAGACAACGGTTCGGTAAAAATCGTTGTCTTTGGTAAAAGTGTTGCGTGAAAGACAACGGTTTTGGACAAAACTGTTGTCTTTTAAACAAACAACAACACTTTTGTCAAAAACCGTTGTCTTTGTAGTGTTGTGTATGAGCATTTTTCTTGTAGTGTAAGCAGCATTCGACCCGACCAACAGCACTGACCCGAAAGCAACAAACGGTCACCCGTTATACAAAGACGACACATTGAAGAGGAGTGGTCAGCACATTGAAGAGGAGTTACTTCTCACCATCATTATCAACAGCTCTACTACTATTGAAGGCTCACCATCATTGAACAAACGTTACAAGTCACAAAGAGTCGTTGTACCTCATGTATAAGAGGAGCCCTGTTGTAGAGGAGAGGGGGGCTTCGTTTTGGATACACAACACGAACATATTGTACTCACTCACTCTCACTAACACACAGATCTACGTTGTGGCACCTAAACCGTGGTTGCTCACTTGTCTACTGTACTGACTACTCATTGTACTTACACATTACACTCAAACTATCACTTCAATAACACTCAGATGATATTCCGGTAACATATTTACCGTCACATACTGTACAAGTTTCTTAACCCTTACTACCTTGTTTAACCCATGAAATTGTGAATTCTTGCTAATCGCACGCATGAATTGAATGTTAGATCATAAATATTGTCTAAACATACAGAATAAATCTACGTGAAACTTAACTCGTAGTAGTAGAAGCATAAGTCGTGTTGATCTCCCGACATCGTTGATGCCAAGTTGTGTTGCCTCTTGAACAATTGCCTCTTGAACTGTAGATCTGCAGGTGTTAATACTGGTATTTTTCTAAGCAGTATGAGTACCATATCTTTATATAATTGTATGTCCTCATCCCATCAATGCAGGCTTTATAAAGGCATAATGGTGGATTGGACTAAACCTAGATGTCCAATCCAACCTATAACTTGATGGGCCTAGTTCACTTGCACCACATTATTAAGGCCCACAATATATAATATATATTGTATTGGAAAATGTCTTACAGTCTCCCACTTGGTGCAAGTACTAGCACAACTCTCATCAAAGAATAAAATACATGAATCATAGCGATACGGGAACAGAGACACGAAGAACAAACACCCATGTTTCGGATCCTTATGGAATTGAGGTGGGGAATCTGCCGGAAGGGTACGAGGATGCATGGGTGCTGAATCTACACACGATTGACACCCGAGGCATGGTGGACGAGCTCCGGTGTTTGGAGTGCAAGTGAGTTGTATAATGTGATGGTGGACGGGTTGGGATATCCTATCGACAACGAATACACCGGCGGGATCAGGTGTGATAAGTGCAAAAGACGCCACCTTTATAAGGTCGTTCCAGGATCACCTTGTGCACAATTGACGGCTTTTATGATTAATTTGGCCCTTTATTGCGTTAGAATGCTTGTTATTGTCATTGGACCGCGTTCCACGCTTTGTTAATCGTTTTGTAGGTAAAAAGATGTGCAAAAAGGCAGAACATGGCAACATTTCGGAGAAGGATTTACAAACCGAAGTTGGAAGGCAAAATAGGCCTTGGACGCGCGTCCAGGCCGGCGTCCAATACACACCTCTCTGAAGTTTGCTTAGCAGAACAAAAGTCTGCTATGGACGCGTAGTGGACGCGCGCGTCCATGCAGGCGTCCAATTTTTGGCCCGCAGAAGTTTGAAATCTGAGCAGCAGAAGCACAGTGGACGCGCGTCCAGCCGTGCGTCCATCGCGGAAAATTTAGCGATTGGGCAAGGTTTAAAAGGGGAACTGAGCCAATTTGCAGGGGATCCATCACACTTCAATTTTAGATCACTTTAGAATATTTCTCTCTCTAGGATTAGCCTAGAGAGATCTCTCTCAATTCACTCCACATTGCAATTCATAGGTTTAGATTAGAACTAGAGAAGAATTCCATTGTTGCAAGATTGAGATCAACATTCAAGTTCAAGTTCAAAGTTCAATTCCTAGCTAAGTCTTCATTTTAATTTCTTGTCATTACTTTTGCCTTTTGCTATTTCAATTCCAAGTATGATTAGATAGATCTTTGTGGATTTGGATTGAGCAATTTTGTATGGATATTTTTGAGCTTTGAATTGATCAATTAGGTTTTGCAATTGCTTTGATTATGAGTTTGATTGTGTGAGTGGTGATCTACTTTGACTCTTGTGTAGGAGTGATCAACCTATATGAGAGGTGTTTGGAGAAGGAGTCTCACCTACGAGAGTAGGATTACTCCTTAGCCTAGCCTAGCACGTTTCCTTCCCGCCTTCGAGAGAAGGGGGATTGGAAGGCAAATAGCACACCATGTGTTCGATAATTTGCCTCACCTAGCCTAATTGCTATGAGAATGGGACTATGGACTAGATGATAGGCCAATGACCACAAGAGTGGTGTTGGCATAGTTGTCTTGCCTCATTTTCATTATCTAAGTGTTGCTAGCCTAGTATCTTAGGAAATCAAGGATACCTATATGAGTTGCAACGTCCAAATCCTCTTTTCCAATTGATTGTTTCCAATGTTTGTTCCTTATTTTCATTATGTCAAATGCACATTTCTTACTATGCTCGGGTTAGCTTTTAAAAACTAAACACTCTTGTGCTTAATCCCCTTACCGCTCAAATTCCCTCATTGCTATCCTTTGAGAACGATACTCGGGAACTTCTTCCCGTTTTAACAACTACTTCTTTCCATCCACCGCGAAAACTACAACCATCAAATGGCGCCGTTGCCGGGGATGGCATCGGTTTTTGAGTAGTAAGTGCCTTTGGATTAACATGAGCAAGTGTTCAAATTAGAGAGTCTAACCCCCCATTTACTTTCTATTTTTTTTTGCAATTTACTTTGCTTACGTTTTAATCTTTTTTTTTTGTCATTTCAATTGCTACTACTCTCACTTGCAACTACTTCTAGTTGCAAAACACTCTCTTGTCTTTGTGTTGATAGGTTGATCCTCTATAATGTATTCTAAAGCAAGATATCAACAAGGGGATTACTATGAGGACCAAGGAGGATATAGGCAACCAAGGGGAGGCTATAGTGATCAATTTTCTAACCCCTATGGTTATGAAGATGACGAGGACTTTAGAGCACAATACCAACCAAGAAATCCACCACCACCTTGGGCTCGCTATGATGATCAAGAGATGGCATATGATGATTATTACCATCCAAAAAGAAACCAAAGCCATTATGATGAACCTCAAGACCACTATCAAAATCAACATGAAGGAGACTATGAGGAATACATATCCCAAGTAGGATATCATCATGCTCCACCACAAAATCTCTATTCACAAAATGTCTACCCTCATAACTCTTACTTCGAACAAATTCAATACTCACAATCCCCTCAAAATGAGAAATATTTCCCATACACTCAAGATGAACACTACCTTTCATACACTCAAAATCCCCAATACCCTCCATATTCTCAAGATCATCAAGGCTATCCATACTACTCCAACCACTATGAGAATGAGGAGTACATGATGCAACCATATGAGGAGGAAATCACGGAAGACATGAAGAACAAGATATTGGCAATGATGGAAGAATTAAAGCAAGACTTGAAGCAAGACATGGCCAATATGAGGGAAGAGTGGAAGCAAGAACGTAGACAAAGAACCTCCTCCCTAGGGCAAGAGACGCAAGCATCAATTCGAACCTTGGAAAATCAAATGGCTCAAGTGGCCAATTGTGAAAATGAAGAAGGAGATACTCATGGTAACACCTTTGAGCCTACACGTGGGAGTGAATATGAGAATGTAGAGGAAAAAGAGAGTGTTGTAGGAAAAGAGAATAGTGAAACAAAGAAAAGGAGTGAAGAAGAAGCCCCCGTGCTTGAGGAAAACTTAATCCATGAGAAGGAAAATCAAATAAGGGTACAAGTACAAGAGGAGAGTGATGATGATATGGAGATAGTGTGGGAGGATGAGGAGTCCAACGGTGACACCTTCGGTTTCAAAAGTGGTAACATTCTTGACCTCACTTGTGTCACTACTTTTGAGGATATATGTGCCAAATCTTGCGAAGATCATGCTTGTGATGATTGTGATGATATTGGTGTGCCTATTCATTTTGATGATGGAGTTGAAAAAGTGGTAGATATGACTAGTGAAAATAATTGCATAATTGAAGATGTTGATAATGAGGTCAATTTTTTCAACCCTTATGACTTTAATGATAGTGATTCATTTGACTCCTTCGATGATGACGAAAATTGTTTTGATAATTGTGAAAATAATTCTTTCAATTCCATGGAGAATGATGCAATAGAGTCGTATGAGGATAATTTCTCTAATTCTTACGATAGCAACTCTTCCAGTTCTCATGCGAACAATTCTTTCGTTTATTTAGATGGTAATGATGGTCTTGAATCCTTTACTTTTGATGATAATGCCTTGTCAAATGAGAATGTTGATGATTTGCATGGTATGCTTTTTGATGATGATATGAATGTTGATGCTAGCTTGTGTGATTTAAATGATGTTGAGATTGTGAATTTTCTTGATAATTGCTTTGATGATGCTTTGTATATTCATAATTTGATTGGTAAAGATCGGAGTGAAGGGGTTGAAAATGAGAATGTAAAAGAAGAGGTTGAGGACAAGAAAAAGACAAGAAATGAGAGTGTTAGGGAGCAAGTTGATGAGAAAGTGAGAAATAATGAAAAAGAGTTTGGTGAAAAGAAGAAAAATGAAAAAAGAGGTAAGTTGGAAGAGAATAGCATAGTCATGGACATGGATAGTTGCCAACCTTTGGAAGAGAGTATGCTATGTATAGAATTAAAGGAGTTTGCCAATGCCCGACATTTGAGGGCATATCTTGAAGAAAGAGTGGATGGGGCAAAAGGACTTGTCCCCGTCCAAGTATGTCGGAATGAGGGCTTGAAAGTTGCGTCGGGCTACGGATGTTAAACGGAGCGCTTCTCGGGAGGCAACCCGAGGTTATCTTACATTTTTATGCATTTTGTTTTTGTTTACTTTTGCTTTCAATAAGTTTTGCATTAATGGAAGTTAAATTCTCTAATATGGTTTGTAGTATTGCAATGTGTTTGTTGATGGTGTAGGAAAATTGATAAATGGCTCAAAGCTAAGAGGATGATTAAAGGCAATGTACTTGAAGAGAAGCAACAAGGGAGTCTCTTTATCTCTCTTGTCTTTTGTTATTTTGCCTTTGTGCTTAGCTTTTAAAGTGTGGAAACCGGAGGTTTCTTTGTATTGCATTGCATTTGTTTGAATCATTCATGATGGAAAATTTTTAAATAAATAAAGTCCTCGCAAGTGCACGAGTCAGTTGTAGTGATAGTGTGCAAAGGCAAGGGTCGAACCCACAGGGAATTAATACGATGCAATTTAAACAAAGCAATTTAAAGACTTGAAATTAACTAACTTAATCATTTAAATTAATCAAAAGAGATATTAAAATTAACTAGATCAAACTAACAAATGATTTATAAAACAAAATAAATCAATAATCAAGACACAATATAAGCATGTAATTAAGTATTAACCATTGCAATTACCACACTAATTGTAATTCAAGTAGCAGCACAATTCTAAACATAATAAAATACAATGGAATGTAAACCTCCACACAAAACAATTGCTACGTACGTACGTAATTAGGAAAAGAAAGAAAGAAGGAACCAGAACTGTAAGGCTTAATTCTTTGATGTCGAAGCTGCTGAAGAAAATTCTCTCCACCGCCAAATTGAAGGTGGACTGCAACCTTTCCCATGCCTCATGGAATGGTTCGCCTTCAGCTTGCAAAAAGGTCGCAATTTTTCTTCTCAATTCAGCAGTTTTAGCATGGGAATAGAACTTACCAATAAACTTGTTATACACCTCCGGCCATGTCCAAAGGGATCCAGGTGTAAGAGTCATGAACCATGTTTTTGCTGCATCTTTCAAGGTGTATGGGAAACACCTCATCCTTAGTGCATCCTCGGTCAAGTCATTCAACGGGAAGTGTTGGACTATCCCGTAGAAATCCCTGATAAAGGTAAGGGCATCTTCGTTTGCTGAACCGTGAAAAGACGGCAATTGGTTGAAGTGAACTGTCTTTAGCTCATAGTTCCTGGCTGCATCAGTAAGCACTATACAAGAGGGTGAACCTCCTACTTGGGGCCTACCGAAGTCTTTCATTAGCCTAGGATTGGGTTGAAGGTTTGGTTGAGGGTTGGGTTGAGGAAGTGCATCCATTGTTGTGGTTGTTTCTTTTGGTTCAGAACTAGGTTTTCCAGAACGTAAAGTTTTTTTCTTCTTTTTTTTTTTTTATCAATGCGGTCGTCCAAAGGCATAAAATAAAAACACAAATAAACTAACTAACGAACAAATAAAATATTCAATTAAGAGTGAAAGGAAAATAGAGAAAAATTAAACAAATACTAAAAGCACTTTTTTTTTATTAAAAAAATGAGAAAAATTAAGCAAAGGGAAAAAACAAAAACAAAAATAAATTGCACAATAAATAATTCCCAGGCAACGGCGCCAAAAATTGATAGACAATTTTTAAATAAATAAAGTCCTCGCAAGTGCACGAGTCAGTTGTAGTGATAGTGTGCAAAGACAAGGGTCGAACCCACAGGGAATTAATACGATGCAATTTAAACAAAGCAATTTAAAGACTTGAAATTAACTAACTTAATCATTTAAATTAATCAAAAGAGATATTAAAATTAACTAGATCAAACTAACAAATGATTTATAAAACAAAATAAATCAATAATCAAGACACAATATAAGCATGTAATTAAGTATTAACCATTGCAATTACCACACTAATTGTAATTCAAGTAGCAGCACAATTCTAAACATAATAAAATACAATGGAATGTAAACCTCCACACAAAACAATTGCTACGTATGTACGTAATTAGGAAAAGAAAGAAAGAAGGAACCAGAACTGTAAGGCTTAATTCTTTGATGTCGAAGCTGCTGAAGAAAATTCTCTCCACCGCCAAATTGAAGGTGGACTGCAAACTTGCTTGCGCCGAGACGTCGCCGACGAGAGTTCACAGCTGAACGGAGAAATATTCCGCTACGACCGGAAGAAAATCACTGTCGAATTACAAATGCTGTCTGAAGTTGAATTGGTGATAAAGAAAGAAAGTGACGAAAAACCACCACCCCCTCCTTCCTTCAATTGGCCTCCTTTTATAACGCCCAACCTCAACAGCTATTCAGAGCTCTTCTGCTATTCAACCGGATCTCCAGATGACCGGATCGCTGGCGAAGTTATCGTTTGACTTCCGGGTTCTCTCGTTCTTTTGGTTCGTACGTTAACTAACAAAAGGGAAATAATAATAATAATAATAATAATAATAATAATAATAATAATAATAATAATAATAATAATAATATACTACTAATAATACTCTTACTAAATTATGATTAAGAATTTTTAGGCTGATAGAATTCAATTAATAAGCAAATTAAATAACAAAAACAACACCACAATTAAACGTTATTATTAATAAAGCTAAATATAACAACAATAAATAAAAGTACATAAATAAATTAATCAATTAATTCAATTAACTATAAAAATATTTTTAAAATAATAATAAAAGTAAATTTTATCAAATTTCCCCACACTTATTTATTTGCTTGTCCTCAAGCAAAGACATTATTAAAAAGAAAATAAAAGAAACGGAACCAAGTATTAGATTGAGCTTCACCCAAATAACCATACGAATATATTTGCCTCATTAATGTAGGATTAGTGTCAGCTCAAAGAATGCATAAAACACTTGACTAGAAATTAAATAACCTTAGTATGCTTATTTACAAATAAGACGTGTACTTGTGTGCTGCCACCCTTATATGAGATAAACAAAAATCATAATTAAATAAATATGAAAATTTCACAAAATAAAACCTAAACCAAATTCGAGAACATTCTATCGCAGTGCAGGTGCAAAAACATGAATGATACAAGGATCAAGGCATTTATTAAAAATTAAAATTGAATTGCAAATGCTCGTCTCTTCCAAAGTTCACTCATTATTTGTTCTGTTTATGACTTTTTCCAAAGAGAACTTCCCCAAAAAACCTCGCTATTTTACGCCAGGCATGTTTGGGTTTTCAATTATGTGTGTACTCTTGAACCAAACCACAACACTTATTTATTTATTTATTTATGGTACATGTGTAGGTGGTTGATCCAGCGGAGTAGAATCCCTGAATTTTTGCAAATAAAATAAATAAATAAATAGAACACTCATTTTTTTATAAATAATTTTTTAATATTTTTCACCTCACTTATGCCACAAAGATGATCCTTGAACCAACAAACTACACCACAATTTAGGCAAAAACTTGTGTGAGACCGTCTCACCATGAGACGGGTCGGGTCGGGTCGGGTCAAGATGCAAATGTACCACTTATATGCACAAATGTCATACTTATATGCTCAAATGTAATACTAATTAGGAATAAATTTTTTGTTACTTATTAGGGTAAATTTAATACTTTTAAGGGAAAATACAATACTTTTACATTTCGATTTAAAAGTATTACATTTTTCCTCAAAAGTATTATATATATGCCCTTATAAGTGAGAGGCACTTGTCAACATTACTTATTATAAAAAATGTATTACTTTTTCTCTTATAAGTAACAAAAATTGTATTTTTTATTAGTGTTATATTTGAGCATATAAGTGTGAGATTTGCACATATAAGTATGACATTTGCATGGTGCTTTGACCCGACCCAACCCGTCTCACGAATAAGGATCTGTGAGACGGTCTCACACAAGTGTGACCCCACAATTTATAGCACTCAAGAATTATTCAAGAATTTGAAAAAGAGTATATAAAGTGAAAGATGCATATAAACTATTAAAGAAAATGCTTAAAACATATATGGGTATTTGTGATTTTCATATTCTATTTATTTTATTTTTTTCTTTTTGTTGTTGTTGGTTTTTTTTTTTTTTTGTTTTTTTTTTGATAAAGTTATTCAAGATATAAAGGTAAAGCAATTAACAACTAGCCACATGCAGTATACACACTAAGAGTTGACAGAAGCTTGCATTATTTTCATCATAGGCTATTTAAAAAGGCTTATTGGGTAAGAGCTCAAGTTAATACTTATTTATTTAAAAGTATTGTTTTTTTTTTTGTATTTGAAAGAATGAGAATGACAAATATAAAAACAGAAATCCCTTCCCCACACTTATTTCAAACATTGTCCTCAATGTTGAGAACAAAAATTATAAGAAAAACGCAAATTAAGGAAATAACAGAAAGAAGGAAAATGAAAATAAATGAAAAGGGAAAGAGAATTGGGTTACCTCCCAAAAGCGCTTCAGTTATTGTGACAACATGGGCATTCATAATCCTGCAACTGTACCTGGTCAACAATATGGGTTGATGGATCACCCTCAAAGTATTGCTTAAGTCTGTGCCCATTGACCTTAAATTTTTCACCTGTTTTTGGATTTTCAATCTCACAGGCACCATGAGAAAATACTTCAATTACCACAAATGGCCCTGTCCATCTCGATTTTAATTTACCTGGAAACAATTTAAATCGAGAGTTAAATAACAAAACTTTCATTCCAGGTACAAAATTCTTCCTCAAAATAGACTTATCATGATAGGCTTTGGTTCTCTCTTTATAAATTTTTGAGTTTTCATAAGCCTCATTTCTCATTTCATCCAATTCATTCAAATTTAATTTTCTTATTTCACCAGCTTTTTGCAAATCAAAATTTAGGAATTTAATAGCCTAATAGGCTCTGTGTTCTAACTCCACTGGCAAATGACAAGCTTTACCAAATACTAACCTGTACGGGCTCATACCAATCGGGGTCTTATAGGCTGTCCTATAAGCCCACAGTGCGTCATTCAATTTGACGGCCCAATCCTTCCGGGAAGAATTTATCGTCTTTTCCAAGATTCCCTTAATCTGTCTGTTACTCACCTCCACTTGGCCAGAGGTTTGTGGATGGTATGGAGTAGCCACTCTATGAGTAATGCCATATTTTTTCAGTAGACCTGCAAAAAGTTTATTACAGAAGTGGGTACCTTCATCGCTAATAATAGCTCTAGGCGTCCCAAACCTGGCAAAAATATCTTTCAAAAACTTCAAAATAACTTTACTGTCATTTGTCCTAGTAGCTACAGCTTCAACCCATTTTGACACGTAATCAACGGCCACAAGAATATAATTATAAACAAAGGAAGTAGGAAAAGGCCCCATGAAATCAATTCCCCAAACATCAAAGAGATCAATAACCAAAATATTTGAAAGGGGCATTTCATGACGCTTACTTATCTTACCAGTCCTCTAGCATCTATCACACTTAGCATAAAATTCAAATGCATCCTTGAACAAAGTGGGCCAATAAAAACCAGACTGCAAAACTTTTAATGCAGTTTTCTTCCCACTAAAATGTCCTTCGCAGTTTAGAGTGTGACTGTGATTCAAAATATTTTGCTGTTCAAACTCAGGAACACACCTTCTAATAATTTGATCAGGACAAATTTTAAACAAATAAGGCTCATCCCAAAAGAAATGTTTTGCTTTAGAAAGAAAATGTTTTTTTCCTTGTGAATTCAAGTCTGGGTGAAATTGACCTGAGACTAAATAATTCACAAAATCTGCATACCAAGGCTCTTTATTTTGTAACGAAAGCAAATGTTCATCAGGGAACCTGTCATTTATAGGAATATCAGAATTAGGACAATTATTAGCTGCATCAGGTAAACGGGACAAATGATCAGCGACTACATTCTCGCACCCTTTCTTGTCCTTGATAGTCAAATCGAATTCTTGCAGCAACAAAATCCATCTTATTAGTCTAGGCTTAGCATCTTTTTTAGCCAACAAAAATTTCAAAGCAGAATGGTCAGAATAAACAATCACCTTAGAACCAATCAAGTAAGAACAAAATTTTTCTAATGCAAAGACTGTAGCTAACAACTCCTTTTCAGTAGTTGTGTAGTTAACCTGAGCATTATCCAAAGTTTTACTTGCATAATGAATCACATAAGGCAGTTTATTAATCTTTTGTCCTAAAACAGCACCTATGGCATAATCAGATGCATCGCACATTATTTCAAAAGGATGCTCCCAATTAGGTGCAGCGAGAATGGGAGCAGAAGTTAATTTTTCCTTCAAAAAGTTGAAAGCAGACAAACATTCATCATCAAACTTGAAGGGAACATCTTTTGCTAGCAGGTTACACATAGGCCTACAAATTTTCGAAAAGTCTTTTATGAAGCGCCTGTAAAAACCTGCATGACCAAGAAAACTTCGCACTTTTTTCACAGATGTAGGGGGAGGTAATTTAGAAATAACTTCAATTTTTGCCCTGTCAACCTCTATTCCCTTGTCAGAAATAATATGGCCCAAAACAATGCCCTCATTAACCATGAAATTAGTTTTCTCCCAACTCAAGGTTAAGTTCATTTTAACACACCTTTCAAGTACGGATGATAAATGAGCAAGGCAATCATCAAAAGAATCACCGAAAAGAGAGAAATCATCCATAAACACTTCAACATATCTTTCAATCATATCAGAAAATATCGACATCATACACCTTTGAAAAGTCGTAGGTGCATTACATAATCCAAATGACATTCTACGGTAAGCAAAAGTGCCAAAGGGGCATGTAAATGTCGTTTTTTCTTGATCTTCAGGTGCAATAGGAATTTGAAAATAACCTTGAAAGCCATCTAAAAAGCAGTAATAAGCATGCCCAACTAATCTTTCTAACATTTGATCAATGAAGGGCAAAGGAAAATGATCTTTTTCAGTGGCAGCATTCAATTTTCTATAATCTATGCACATGCGCCACCCAGTTACTGTTCTAGTTGGAATTAATTCATTTTTTTCATTAGTTACCATAGTAATTTCAGATTTCTTTGGCACTACGTGAACTGGACTTACCCATTTACTGTCTAAGATTGGGTAAATGATACCTGAGTCCAGCAATTTTAGGACTTCTACACGTACAACCTCCTTCATACTCGGATTTAACCTGCGCTGAGGTTGACGGACAGGAGTTGCCCCTTCTTCAAGTAGGATTCGGTGCATACAAACTGTTGGACTTATTCCTTTAATATCCTCTACTGTCCAACCAATTGCACTTTTATTTTTTTTTTAATACTTCTAGCAACTTTTTTTCTTGTTCTTGTGAAAGGTTAGAGGAAATTATTACAGGATAAGTATTATTTGGACCTAAGAAAGCATATTTTAAAGAACTAGGAAGAGGTTTTAATTCTAGCCTGGGTGGAATGTCAGCTTCAATTGAGGGATGGTGTGTTTCTTTGATTTGCTCCAGGCAGTTTGTGAGTGAGCTTCCTTCAACACCACCCTCTTTTATTGGGCTTTAATTAGGTTCCTCTTCATCAGCTTCGACCTTCAACGGAGATTCATCTAAAAACTCAGCAGAAATTATGGAATCTAAAATGTCTACAGCAAAGCAATGAGCAGAAATTATGGAATCTAAAATGTCTACAGCAAAGCAATGATTATTAATTATGGAATCTAAAATGTCTACAGCAAAGCAATGATTATTATTGTTTTCAGGTAAAATGTCTACAGCAAAGCAATGATTATTATTGTTTTCAGGTAATTTCATTGATTTCAGAATGGAAAATTCAACAGTTTCATCAAGGACAGTCATGGTTAATTTTCCATTTTGGACATCAATCATTGTTTTTGCTGTGGCCATAAAAGGTCGGCCAAGCAAAATAGGCATGTCCTGCACATGATTACACTTTTTATTCATATCTAAAACAACAAAGTCGGCAGGAATTATTAATTTATCAACTTGGACCAAAACATCTTCTACAATGCCCCTAGGATATCTAACAGAGCGATCAGCAAGCTCTAGGGACATTGTAGTAGGTTTTAATCTATCCAGACCCAACTGCAAGTAGACAGAATAAGGCATCAAGTTAATGCTTGCCCCTAAATCAAGCATTGCCTTTTCTTTCTTAGAGTTCCCCACTGTAATAGTTATTATGAAACTACCGGGGTCTTCTAATTTTGGGGGCAAGTCAGTTTGTAAAACAGCACTCACAGTTTTAGACATAAAAACTTTTTCGTTATGTTCATACCTACGCTTTCTAGTGTTTAGTTCTTTTAAACACTTAGCATAGGCAGGCATATTTTTAATCATGTCTAACAAAGGCAAATTCACATTCACTTTTGACAACAAATCATAAATCTCAGAAAATGATTTATCAAACTTTGAATTTCTCAATCTACCAGGAAATGGAACTGGGGGAGCATATGGCTTAGGGGGCACATAAGGATCATTAGATTTATGCAATTTGGGTTCATCCTTATTAGCATCATTATCAACATTCAAATTTTCAACTATTTCAGCTTGTTTAGAAGTGGTATTGTCTTTAACAACATTTTCAATAACTTTACCACTTCTTAACACAGTCATAACCTTAGCTTCTGCAGGTTGGCTAGGCAACTTACCTGGCACATGGCCTTGTAGAGCTTCGGCAATTTGCCCCACTTGGACTTCCAATTTCCTCATGGAAGCTTCATTTCTGGCAAGAGAAGCCTCAGTTTTAGCAAGTGATGCCTCTGTTCGTTGGAATCGTTGATCGTTTGTTTCTTGTTGCATCTGGAACCGCTGGTTATTTGCTTCTTGCTGTCTATTGCAGGTCTGTATAAAAGTATTCAAAGAATCCTCCAAAGGTGGTTTTTTCAGTTGAGGTGGAGCAATAGGTTGAAAATTATTCTGGTTATTATTCCAAGAAAAATTGGGATGGTTTTTCCAACCCGGATTATAAGAATTCGAATACGGGTCATTTCTAGGCCTTTGATTGAAACTATTCATAGCATTGGCCTGTTCAAAATTATGAACATTTTCATCCACCATAGATGCATTGTTTTGCTTCATACTCATCATAGAATACATGCTTTTCACTTGTTTTGCTAACTCAGACACTTGAATTTCCAACCCAGCATTTGAGTTAACTTCATACATACCTGGCGTCCGTCCCCGTACGCTCTTTTGTTGGGAGTTTGCCCATAGCATTTCATACAATGCTAAGGTTTCCTTCGCAGTTTTTTCTCCCATGGCTCCTCTAGCCGCATTGTCAACCATTGATTGGCTGGTTTGAGTCAAACCATCATAGAAAGTTTGATTTTGAAGCTCCAACGGGTAGCCATGATGGGGGCATTGAATGAGCAACATGTTGAACCTTTCCCATGCCTCATGGAATGGTTCGCCTTCAGCTTGCGAAAAGGTCGCAATTTTTCTTCTCAATTCAGCAGTTTTAGCATGGGAATAGAACTTACCAATAAACTTGTTATACACCTCCGGCCATGTCCAAAGGGATCCAGGTGTAAGAGTCATGAACCATGTTTTTGCTGCATCTTTCAAGGTGTATGGGAAACACCTCATCCTTAGTGCATCCTCGGTCAAGTCATTCAACGGGAAGTGTTGGACTATCC
The DNA here is from genome assembly GCF_003576645.1 of Ipomoea triloba. Classification (NCBI taxonomy): domain Eukaryota; kingdom Viridiplantae; phylum Streptophyta; class Magnoliopsida; order Solanales; family Convolvulaceae; genus Ipomoea; species Ipomoea triloba. The sequence continues at coordinate 21,854,371 of NC_044917.1, forward strand.
CGTAGAAATCCCTGATAAAGGTAAGGGCATCTTCGTTTGCTGAACCGTGAAAAGACGGCAATTGGTTGAAGTGAACTGTCTTTAGCTCATAGTTCCTGGATGCATCAGTAAGCACTATACAAGAGGGNAGACACAATATAAGCATGTAATTAAGTATTAACCATTGCAATTACCACACTAATTGTAATTCAAGTAGCAGCACAATTCTAAACATAATAAAATACAATGGAATGTAAACCTCCACACAAAACAATTGCTACGTATGTACGTAATTAGGAAAAGAAAGAAAGAAGGAACCAGAACTGTAAGGCTTAATTCTTTGATGTCGAAGCTGCTGAAGAAAATTCTCTCCACCGCCAAATTGAAGGTGGACTGCAAACTTGCTTGCGCCGAGACGTCGCCGACGAGAGTTCACAGCTGAACGGAGAAATATTCCGCTACGACCGGAAGAAAATCACTGTCGAATTACAAATGCTGTCTGAAGTTGAATTGGTGATAAAGAAAGAAAGTGACGAAAAACCACCACCCCCTCCTTCCTTCAATTGGCCTCCTTTTATAACGCCCAACCTCAACAGCTATTCAGAGCTCTTCTGCTATTCAACCGGATCTCCAGATGACCGGATCGCTGGCGAAGTTATCGTTTGACTTCCGGGTTCTCTCGTTCTTTTGGTTCGTACGTTAACTAACAGAAGGGATATAATAATAATAATAATAATAATAATAATAATAATAATAATAATAATAATAATATACTAATCATACTCTTACTAAATTATGATTAAGAATTTTTAGGCTGATAGAATTCAATTAATAAGCAAATTAAATAACAAAAACAACACCACAATTAAACATTATTATTAATAAAGCTAAATATAACAATAATAAATAAAAGTACATAAATAAATTAATCAATTAATTCAATTAACTATAAAAATATTATTAAAATAATAATAAAAATAAAGTTTATCAATTCATAAAAGCATTTTTATGTGATTCTTATAGCCCATAGCACACTTTTAAAGTGTGGAAAAGGGCGTTGCTTTGCATATGACCTTGTGTTTTTCCCACCATGTGTATAATGTGAACATCGAGGACGATGTTCTTTCTAAAGTGTGGAAAGGGAAGCACTGTTGTGCTTAAAAACATTGATCTACTAAGTGATGCTTAGCGTAGACTTGTGCATATGTTTGAAGTGAATACATTGTTTAATCTATCTTAGAAAATGCGTGCTTTGAAAGAACATTTGAGTCTCAATTTGGAATATCCCTTGAAAGAAAACTCTTGTACACTTTTAAAGTTGTTGATGTTTGCATGCTTGCATGATGTTCACCCTTGATTTAGTTCGGACCATGGTCAAGGAGGTAACGAAGTGGGAGTGTGCACTTGTCAACCCTAGTAAGATAATTTTTACTAAGCCCGGAAAATGAATATAATTCTTTGGTTTGCTCTCCCGAAGGTGGTGTGTGGGGTTGTGAAGGTGAAGCCTACTATCTTATGTTCAAAAAGAGCCCAATGAGGCCAAAACCCCAAAAGATCCCAATGAGGCCACCTTAGGAAATGAAAAAATAGCCGTCTTGCTAGGACATTGGGGCAACCATTGCACCATCTTCAAAAAAGCGTAGAGCTCTACGTGAAGTCGGTTGTCCCGATGCGAGGTCTTAGAAGACGAGAAAATTAAAGAGAGCCATTCCGCCAAGATTCGGGCACCCATTGCACCGTCTTCGAAAAAGCATGGAGATCCATGTGAAGTCGGGTCGCCCAATGAGGTTATCTTGGGGAATGAGAAAAGGAGAGATCTATCCCGTTAGGACCGGGCACCCATTGCACTGTTCTTAAAAAAACATGGGGCTCCATGTGAGATCAGGTCGCCCGATGGTTGGTCCTAAGGGGTAGTAGAAAACCTTGTAGCCTTTTGATATTCACAGTAGCATCAAGGGGGCTTGAGGTTATAAGGGTGGTCGAATAGGGTTGGCTTGTGTACATCGGTCCCACTAGTTGGCTCGGCTAGTGGCCCGTTCTAAATGATTGGTGAACCTACTTTTTTGGATCGCATGCTTGAAATTGTATGGAAAAAGAGTTAATTGAAATGAATTGTTTTAGCCAAAGGGCTTTTGTTTCTTGGGATATTCGTTGTTGAGAATCTAGGGTTCGTTTGAAGGCACATTTTCATGATAGCATAAAGAGTGTATTGTTTTCAAATATGTGCATCGTTCTTTTGTCTTAGCTTACTTGCATATCAACGTTTGTGGCATCCTTTGCACTTATGTATTGCTTGTTCAAGGATAGCTTGCTTGAGGACAAGCAAGGCTTAAAGTGTGGAAATTTTGATAAGTGCAAAAGACTCCACCTTTATAAGGTCGTTCCAGGATCACCTTGTGCACAATTGACGGCTTTTATGATTAATTTGGCCCTTTATTGCGTTAGAATGCTTGTTATTGTCATTGGAGCGTGGAAATTGCGTTAGAATGCTTGTTATTGTCATTGGACCCCGTTCCACGCTTTGTTAATCGTTTTGTAGGTAAAAAGATGTGCAAAAAGGCAGAACATGGCAACATTTTGGAGAAGGATTTACAAACCGAAGTACACCTCTCTGAAGTTTGCTTAGCAGAACAAAAGTCTGCTATGGACGCGTAGTGGACGCGCGCGTCCATGCAGGCGTCCAATTTTTGGCCCGCAGAAGTTTGAAGTCTGAGCAGCAGAAGCACAGTGGACGCGCGTCCAGCCGTGCGTCCATCGCGGAAAATTTAGCGGTTGGGCAAGGTTTAAAAGGGGAACTGAGCCAATTTGCAGGGGATCCATCACACTTCAATTTTAGATCACTTTAGAATATTTCTCTCTCTAGGATTAGCCTAGAGAGATCTCTCTCAATTCACTCCACATTGCAATTCATAGGTTTAGATTAGAACTAGAGAAGAATTCCATTGTTGCAAGATTGAGATCAACATTCAAGTTCAAGTTCAAAGTTCAATTCCTAGCTAAGTCTTCATTTTAATTTCTTGTCATTACTTTTGCCTTTTGCTATTTCAATTCCAAGTATGATTAGATAGATCTTTGTGGATTTGGATTGAGCAATTTTGTATGGATATTTTTGAGCTTTGAATTGATCAATTAGGTTTTGCAATTGCTTTGATTATGAGTTTGATTGTGTGAGTGGTGATCTACTTTGACTCTTGTGTAGGAGTGATCAACCTATATGAGAGGTGTTTGGAGAAGGAGTCTCACCTACGAGAGTAGGATTAATCCTTAGCCTAGCCTAGCACGTTTCCTTCCCGCCTTCGAGAGAAGGGGGATTGGAAGGCAAATAGCACACCATGTGTTCGATAATTTGCCTCACCTAGCCTAGTTGCCATGAGAATGGGACTATGGACTAGATGATAGGCCAATGACCACGAGAGTGGCGTTTCCAATGTTTGTTCCTTATTTTCATTATGTCTCATGCACATTTCTTACTAAGCTCGGGTTAGCTTTTAAACACTAAACACTCTTGTGCTTAATCCCTATACCACTCAAATTCCCACCTTGCTATCCTTTGAGAACGATACTCGGGAACTTCTTCCCGTTTTAACAACTACTTCTTTCCATCCACCGCGAAAACTACAACCATCAAGGTGCTACTTCGACAACCGTTAAATGCAAGCTTAAAGATGGATACAGTAATGATGTGAAGAAAGAAAGTGTACTACATGATGAAGTACACCGTCACTTACCTCGACTGGAATCCGTCTATCATTCCGGTCAAGATTTATATACTTGACGTCTCTAATACTCTAAGATGGCGTGACATCATTGTTGGGTCAGTCACTTCTCCTTATTCTTCTTACTATTCTTATTTTCACAAGAAAACGATGATTACGAAAGAACGACAGCCATAAAAATCAAAAAAGGATCACTACGCACCGGTTTAGTAAACAGTATTTAAAAAAGAAGAAAAGAATGACTACGGAACAAATTATGATCGACAACCATGAAAATCACAAGTCAAGCTCACAAAAAAAAAAGGTTATATAATGACAAAAAAAATACTAATTTCAAATAATTTAAAATAAAATTAATAAGTTTTTAACAATTTTATATACACAATAATAATTATATAAAAAAACATTATACATAATTTCTTAAATACAAAATAATTAATAATTGCATCAGTGCCTTCATAAATAAATAATTATGCTTTATAAAAATGAATAAACAATTTAAAATCAAACCTAAAAATCTTTTTCGCTGGGCGAGAAATCAAAATATTTCAAAATGCAATAATATATTCATAACAAAATATGAAACGTAATTAATTAGATAAAATAATTTGAATAGAAAATACATTATAAACTAATAAGCACCAAGAATAGCACTTAAAAGGGGTTTAATTAGATTAAAAGTGCATCGTTTTGACATCTGATTACAACAATTGCATGCATTTTAGCTCAAATGCGATCAAAATCTTCTAACAACATTTCTAGAAAGAGTTTTGAGGTATTTCACAGGTTGGAGAGGGATTTGAGGCTAAAATAGAGCAAAAGACAAACAAGCCGCAATGCAGTATCGTCCCACGCAGCCTCACACGCGTGTGGCTGGGCGTGGAATAATTCCAGTAAGCTCCCACGCCCACCACCACGCGTGGAAGCTTGCCAATAAGTGCTAAAATGAATCCCCATGGTTACCCACACCATGGAGGACAATCCTACGCAAATCCTCAACCCCAACCATATCACTATTACCCCCATTCCACCTATACTTACCCCCACCAACATACCACTACCCACCTCCATACCATTACCCAATTCCACCAACATATCATTTACCACCTCCATATCACTATCCAATCCATACACCAAACCATCACCTACATCCTTATGAAACACCACCTCCACATTTCCAAGAAACTTACCCTTCACAATCACCAAATTCACAAGAAATTGACTCATTAAGCTCTAAAGACATATCTCAAAACATAGAGAGTAAGATTGTGCAAATTATGCAACAACTTGATCCAAGCTATACTCCCGAGTCAAATCCATTTCCGAATTCCCAACTAAACATCTACTACCCACCTCCATCACAAAACCACAAAGAAAACAATACTACATATTCCTATAAAACACTACATTCTTTCCCATATAATACCCATACCAATCCTTGTAATTCTATCCTACCGGTCTCAGACGAAATTGAAATTCTAAAAGCTAAAATTGATGAATTCACGAGGATGGCCAAGGAGGATACGGCTACCCCGAAATCAAGAGCGAACTAAAAGACTATCTCACTACACTCCGGGAGGAAGGACTTCCATTAGAAGAAGTTGAAACGAAGATGCTATCCATGATAGAGGAGCTCATGAAGATCAATGGGTCCCAAGCCAACTCCACCCTCATAGATGACATCCCCGCTTTGGAAGCCCAACCAAGGATCATACAAGGAATTGAAGAAGAAAACGCTAGGGGAGAGGAGAGTTTTAAAGGAATAGATGATTGTTATGCCCCTGTACTTGAAGAAGTTCCGATCTTCGAATTGGAAAATCAAAAGGAGGTAGAGATGGAGAGTGAGGATGAGGACGTCGAAGTAGTATGGGAAGAAGAAGAGCTGAAATATGGTAAAATTCCTAATCTTCTTTGTGCTAATGTTCTTGAAAATCCTTGTGCTCTTTTTGAAAACACCCTTGACACTTGTGTAGATGACTCCCCTTGCATTAATATTTCCCTTACATGTAAATATGATTGCTTTAAATTTCGGGAGGATGATTCCATGGAAAATTTTGAGATATTTATTAATGATTATAAGGATTCTCTTTTGATCAAATATGAGTATGATTGCTTTAACTTTCTAGAAGATGAATCCTTTGTCTTGGGTAAGAATGAGATGGAGAGTGAAGAGGATGATGCTTCATTCTATTCATGTGAGAGTATGAGTGATTATTCCAATCAGATAGAGTGGAGTGATGAAGAGAATGAGTGTAAGGAAGAGACAGTGAGAAATAATAGGTCTTTCACGTTTGATCTTATGGGAAAGGATGAGTGGAGAGAATTAACCACACTCGAAATTGAGGAAGGGGGTGAGGAGATATGGTTTGAAAGAAATGAGAAAATCTTTAGGGGGAGAAGAGAGGAAAAACAAAAGGAAGTAGACACCATCCTAGAAGAGCTAAGGAGGGTGTTTGAGTCTAGAATTCTTCCAACCATGAATTTTATCTTTCCTTTATCTTTGTGGGAATTCAAGGATGTTACCCACCTTGGGACATTCCTTGAAGCTAAAGTTCACGGGACGCTTGGTAAGGTCCCAAAATCAGTGTGCCTTGAAGGATAGGCCACATTACGTCTGGCCAGGAGACGTAAAACCATGGTGCACTTGGGAGGCAGTCCCAATGTTATCTTACTTTTCTTTAAGCTTTTCTTGTTATCTATAGTATGTTTTCCTTTAGCTTTATTTCAATAATGTTTCTATAACCTCGGTTAAGCTAACAAGTACAGATCATACACCCGAGAGTTATAAGTTGCCCGCAATCAATCGACAAACATCATCACTAGCAAAGTAAGGAAGGGAAACCAAGGTAAGTTTCGCACAGCACGCCTTCCACGCCACCACCACGCGTGTGGCTAGGCGTGGAAAACTTCCAGAGAGCTGCCACGCCGCTCACACGCGTGTGAGCAGGCGTGGGAATAAACCAGAGAGCTCCCACGCCTACCACCACGCGTGGTAGCGTGTGTGGACGGGCACCAGATTTTTCACGGACTTTTCGCGCGAAGTGGTTTAAAACCCTTTCCTTGCTTCATTTCTTCCCCACCACGAGCAAAAACTCTCCCAAGCTGAAAATATACACCTTCTAAGCATTTCCTTCCAAGTCTCTCAACTTTTCTTAAGGATCTTAAGTCATTTCCAAGGTAAGAACATACTCTTCTTTTGCTATTTACTTGTTTAATGAAGAACTTGTTCTATTTTGAAGGATATCTCCATGGGTTTTTCTTGTGTGACATTTTTCTTGAGATACATTGTTATGGGATGACTTGATAGACTTGTATTAAGCCTACATTGCTTCTATACACTAGAAATTCCATGTTTTAACATCTCTTTGTGACTAGATCTTGAAATTGCTTGATTTGGGTATTCTCTTGTCATGATGAGATCCTTGTTGATATAATGAGCATGGTGGGCAAAGTTTGCAACTTTCCTACTCTATAGGCACTACATTGCTATATTCTACTAGTTATTTGGTCCAATTTTAACTTTCATGATGCTTCCATTTTTCAACCTTGAGCTAGTCTAGAGGAAGAAGATGAAGTTGACCATATGTTGACCTTTTGACTACGAAATGAGTATGGAACAGAATGAGCTAGTTCTTGCATGTATAGGATAGAATTGTTGATAGATATCAAAATGATGGTTGCATGCAATGAATTCTTATGATCTTTTCTTTGAAGATGTGCAATATTGTTCATAATCAATGTTTAAATTGGCAAATGTTTTTCCTTGTGTTGCTTTGATTGCCCATGTTATAGGAAGAATGTCTTCGCCACATGACCTTGCACAACAAATCGCTCAAAGGCTCCAAAGAGGGAAAGCCCCAGTAGAAGAAAATAGTGCGAGGGGTGCTAACACTCGCTATATTGAAGTATCCACCGGAACTCAAATTTTACTGATGACAGCAACCATGCTAGGACGGTACAGACAGCTGTTGAATTTCCCTATTGTGCAATGGAGATATGTCGACTTGACAGTATTGGAGGATTATGAATGCAAGTATGGACTGGAGAGGTTGATCGCAGAACCTTATTGGAACAACTTGTTGGGCTGGAGACAGGACACTTTCATTCCCCTAGTCCACGAATTTATTGCAAGCTTAAGTGTTGAAGGAGTAGCTGGAGATCTCTACAGCCAGACCATTAAGTTTCGACTCGTCAATCAGGATTATCACATATCGGCCAACCGTTTGGGTGTTCTCCTAGGATTCTACGATGAGGAAGACCAGTCAAAGCACTGGTACCGAAGATTAAGGCATGACTTTGGAGATAGGGACATTCCGAGAAAGTATTGGTCAATGATCTCAAGGCCAGGAGTCGAATGGGTTGGGTCAAGGGTAAGAGTCTCCCAAATAGTAAGAGAGGACTTAAGAGTTTTATGGAAGGTGATTGCTCATTCATGGGAAGGCAGGCCTGAGACCTATGATCGAGTCTCAAAGGCGGAGCTGTTCATGCTATGGAGTATGGACACAGGGCACTCGGTGAATATGAGCTCGATTTGCAAAAACTTGCTTGTTGCACAACAGCAAGAATCAACTAGGGCAATCTTTGTAGGTCCTTTAGTGACGAGACTGTGCGTCTCTTTAGGCCATCAAATGAAGATTCATTGGTTTGAACACAGGCTTCAAGGAGCACAGATTGCTCCTTTATCTCCTGAAGATGTCGCAAAGCTCAACTTAAGACAACTGGCGCGAACGAGGGTAGATGATGAGATGGCAGAAGATCATGTTGACACGCCAATGACATCCCAAGGGTTCACACCCTCACCAATGTCATTCCTTACCCCATCCTCAAATGAGCTGTACTCGCCTGTGGACTCTTCGATGTATTCTCCACCACACCGAGAGCTTGGACCGTCTGTACCTCCACCACAACCCGAAGAGCAAAACCCCAATTCCGCTAGCTTCAACATTCCGAACTGGTTCACCCCAGTCACTGATTGGAGATCCCTCCAAAATTTCCAATACCAATTGCACCTGGAGCAAATGCAGAAACTCGACGAGATTTCGAGAGAGATTAAGGAAATCAAGAGAGCATGAAGAAATGAAGAAACTGAAGAAAGAAAAGAAAAATTTGATGATGATGAATTGTGACTTGATAATTTTGAACAAATGATTGTGGACAATCTCTTTACTTTTGTTTATATTTTTAGCTATATTTCTGTTTATGTTTTATCTTGCATGTTTCGTCTAGCCAAAGACGTTAAACGTGGCGCTTATGGGAGGCAACCCACAAATAAGGAGAAGAAGGGACCACTCTAACATCGCCAAAGAAAGACCAATCTTGAAAGGTATAATTTCAATTCCTAATTTATTTCCTTACCATTACTCTGACCATGTTTTGAAGGGCGAGAATAGATTGCAAAACTTCGATAGGGATACAAATTGTAAGTATTTCTTTTATCCTAATTCGACGCCCTGCTCGACTTAATTGCTTTATTTTCTTGAATCGCAAATGAAGAGCTGCATAACATTGTTGTGTCGGATGTAGTCTGTTTATCTAGAATTATTTTAGCCCAGTTCACGCTTTTAAGTGTGGAAAAGGGGCGTGTGCAGAACCCTTAAACATATATCCTTTTTCCCCCGTTCTTTATGGAAACATCGAGGACGATGTTTACTTTTAAGTGTGGAAAGGGTGTATGATTCTTGAAAAAGTTGATTGATTAAGTGATAAGGTATAGGAACCTAAAGGGTGTGTTATTGCCAATACTATCTAGGAGGGCTCCTAACCTTGTGCCAAGGATTGAATGTCTTAAATATGCTTTGGAAGTTTCACTTTGCACCAATTTTCACATTCCGACCCAAATTGAAAATTTTTTATGAGTGCTTGCATGCTTTCACCTCGTATTTTGTTTGGACCTCAGTCAAGGATCTCTCGAAGTGGGAGTGCGAATCCTTTGAGTTTTAGAAAGATAAGAATTGCGAAGCCTGGAAACTGAATTAATCTTAGCAGGACATGGGGCAAAAGGTGAGCCTAAGTGAGCTTTGAGTGAAAACAATCCCTAATCCCTAGAAAAAGGCATGAGGGGTTGATACGGAGAAAAGTAAAAAGGCCTAAGGCCATTCCTAGAGATAAAAACGAGGTGAGCCATCTTGTCTGGATAAGGGGTAACCATTGCACTGTCTTCCAAAAAGCATGGAGATCCATGTGAAGTCGGTTGCCCCGAAGAGATCTTGAAAGATGAGAAAAATAGAAAGGAGGTGAGCCACTTCGCTAGGATTCAGGCACCCATTGCACTGACCTTCGAAAAAGCATGAAACTCCATGTGAAGTCGGGTCGCCTGATGACGTTATCCTAGGAACCGAGAAAATAGAGTGATCGCCCAAGCCATGGCGATGAGCGGTCCATGTCCCTGCCCTCACTTATATAATGTAAAGAGGCTTTGGCGTTAGGTTGGAAATGGGCTAAGGGGTGAGCATCGGTCCCACTAGTCGGATCGGCTGGAGGCCCCTAGAAAATACAAGGTGAAAACTCTTTGGTAACTTCCATGCTTGAAAGTGTGAACAAAATTTTATATGTCAAATCCATCTCTTAAGACTTCACTTCCTTAGCATATTTCTTACATTTGGTTGGCATGAGTTTAGCGGTCTTGGTAGATAGTGTAGGGGATTTCACCCACTCAACTCCGAACACCTACACATCGCTTGATCGGTTAACCATGAAAGAAAGAACTATTCTTGGTGCTTACATGATTAGGGATTAGAAAAGTATGCTTGTTTGAGGACAAGCAAGGTTTAAGTGTGGAAACTTTGATAAGAACCAAGAATAGCACTTAAAAGGGGTTTTAATTAGATTAAAAGTGCATCGTTTTGACATCCGATTACAACAATTGCATGCATTTTAGCTCAAATGCGATCAAAATCTTGTAACAACATTTCTAGAAAGAGTTTTGAGGTATTTCACAGGTTGGAGAAGGATTTGAGGCTAAAATAGAGCAAAAGACAAACAAGTCGCAATGCAGTATCGTCCCACGCAGCCTCACACGCGTGTGGCTGGGCGTGGAATAATTCCAGTAAGCTCCCACGCGTGGAAGCGAGCGTGGTCGGTCCAAGAGCCATTTTGGGAAATTTGTTCCCTTTTTGTCACCTATATAAATCCCTTTTGCCCAAAACCTAAAAACAAGTAGGAGAATAGATTAGAAAATTCATAGAATAGGGTAGAATAGATCTAGAGGGTTTTCTCCCCTCTTGGGGGAAAATTCCTTCCTCTCATAGTTTAGAATAGATCAAGGGCAAGATTGAGGATTGGGATTTCAAGATCAAGATTGTAAAGATCCCCTTTCAAAGGGTGGTAACCATTCTCTCCAATTTCTAATTCAATACTTGTTTCTTTGAGATTTCCTTTCTTTTTCTTGTTTCTTTAGCATGATAGAGTTGGTGAGCTGTTGTAGGCTCCCAAATTAAACCTTAAAAACGTAGTAGTGAGAGTAAGGTTTGTTCCCACGAGGAGTAACTAGTTTGATTTATGAGTTCAAATTAAAGAAGGGGATTCGATATGAAATTAACATTCAAAATAAGTAAATGAATAAATAAATAAATAATTAAATAAGAATAGAAAAGATGATAATCAAGCCAAAGTTTACGAAAGAAATCAATTGAACTTTTAATACTTGGTCTAAGAAAACATTCACCACCGGATTTTAGTAACTGATCATAGATTCAAGGTTAGTTCATAACAATTGAGCATTCGTTGTGGGATTAATTCCCGATTTTCCTTAGTCATAGGTAATCAAACACAAGCAGTATCAACTACCCCTAACTACCAAATAACACAAGACAAGCACTTATATTTAATTTGATAGCAGCATTAAAATGAGAAAATCAACGAAACTAAATAACATAAACACATGCGGTTATGTTTAATTTAGATTAATATTCTTCCTATGATTAAATCAACACTAAGCCGTGATAAAATTAATCATAGTTGCTACACAGATTAGAAAATCAATTGAACGAATCGTTAACTAATCTAGCAATAAACTGTTTAAGTAATTAAACTAGTAGGCCTCCTAGCAATTAACTAGAACAATTATATAAAATAAAACAATTGAAAGCACAGGAGAATATCAATTACTCAAATGAATGTGAATTCAACATTAAGAACAAATTCAATCTCACAGTAAAGAATGATCCAGGGTTCATGTAATCTTTTGACCAAGTTTAGAATTAGCCTCGCAGGGCCATGAACCAGAAAATTTTAACAGAAAAAAATAAAAATTTGTAAACTGGAGAAACTATCAAATTATGCACAGCTAGTCTGATTCCTCAACAACAAGAACTCACTATTATTTATACACCATTAATCCCAACAAAAACTCTTAAATTGAGGAAAATAATTAATCTAAGAATTAATTTGAACCTCTCAAAATTCGACCCAAATGGTGAAATTATTCCTTGCCATCAGTTTCCCCTGTTGACCGACGAAACCCTCTCCAAAATTCCGATGAGTCGCCTACGGAATCTGCGCTGCTGTTGTTGTCGACGAAATCTTCTCTGCTCCTTCGTACGTACGTATGAGCTGCGCAAACCAGACTTACAAATCAAAATATTTGAATTCATTCCTTTTTCTTTTGTTTAGTTATTTAGGTTATTATATATTGTGGGCTAATTTTATTAAACAAATAAATAAAGATATGGGCTATGATGCTATGGGCTTATCAACCCACACTAATTAAAATATAACACTTATTTGGGCCAATAATTAAAACTAGCATCTAAACCTTACTAATGTCCAATAATTATTATAAAATCTTTATTCTAACTAATCAACTATAAAAATATTAAAATAAAATAAAATGGCAAGTAATAAATATAAATATACTATAAAAACCTACTTAAATTAAAGTGTAAAAATATACTTGTCAAATTCCCCCACACTAAACATTTGCTTGTCCTCAAGCAAAAAGATTATTTGCTAAAATAAAATTAAATAAAATTCTCAAAACGCATAACACATCATGAACAACAATCTGAAACATCCTGTAATTAATAAGTTAGCACTCGAGTTCAAAATATGGAGAGAACTAAATAAGTAAATTCTCACAGGAATATCACTCATTACGCTCAAGTGTTTGATGGGTATAAATTTCACTCAAGTTCATTCCTATAAAATTGCTCTACCATAGGCTTGCATATCTTCTCAATCACCACTACAAGAGCCATGCATGACACAAATCATAAGGACTTTTCATAGCTTGTAATGGGGTTAGGGTTAAGGTAGGGAAAATTTAGGAAAGTAGCTCAAAAAGCTTTCAAACTAGAGGAGCAAATCAATACAAAGAATCCAATACCCTCAATTCCAATTCAAAAACACTTTCTATTGATGCTTCAACATGACTATCATTCTCAAAAACAAATAATTTTCCTCAATATTACATGAACCTTCCCATACTCCATTTATTCAATAGTAACTTCAAACTCAAAAGTAACTGATGATTCTTTCTCATTTTCCCATAAATTTCAACAACATTTTTTCATATTCAAACATATATTTTCCATTCATTTTTCAATCTTTCTTTTTTTTTTTTTGAAATCATGAACTGCCTTCACTTTCTTTGTTTTTTTTTTTTTTTGAAATCATGAACTGCCTTCACTTTCTTTGTTTTTTTTTTTTTTTGAACAAGAATTGCCTTCATTCTCTTTATAAAGACAAAAATAATTGGCAACAAAGATACAACCCACCTCACTCTCAATCTTATTAACAAAAGCAAATGATCTCCCCCACACTTATTCTTCACAAACCACGTAGATTACATAAGGAATTTAAAATTTGCTCCACTAGTTATTCAGCTGGGTCAATGCATTAATTTATGGTATAAAAGGCTTGTAATATGGTTTAAATAAAGAAAGGAATGGCCACAAAGCTCAAAGTGGGTTAACAAAGTTAAACAAATCATAGGACAAATCGGTTATCTGGCTAGTGAGGCTCAAAATCAAATAATGGCCTTAATCACACTTGAATCATGCATGGTCAAATTAGCTTTAACAGAGAATCAAGACAAGTTCTAGAGAAACAAAGATATGGAAGAAATCACACAATAGAAAGAAAATAAGACCGAAGTGTCAGTCAATGGCTCAAAGTCTCACAGGTTTATTGCTTACTTAATCTAGCCACTACATATCAAACAAGAAATGCTAACAAACTAATCACAGCTTGCCAAACTATTTATTCAATCATGTTATGAATTTCAAGAAAGGAAAATATAATAATTTTTTAAAAATTTTGCAGAAAATAGTAGTAGTAGTAAAATATTTCTGAATTTTTTTATATAAATAAATCTAAATTCCCTCCCCCACACTTATTATCAACATTGTCCCCAATGATAAGTAAAAATGCACAGAAAAGGGATTATTAAAAATAATACAAAGATTAAGAAGAAACTTCCCTTTCAGTTGCTCTTATTATTCAAAATAAACTGGATCTTCAAGAAGTACTTCTGCAACGTTTTCAACTCGAAACTCATCATGGTAAGGTTTAAGCCTATGGCCATTCACCTTGAATATCTTGGAAGTCTACAAACTTTGAATCTCTATTGCACCATGAGGAAATATATTAGTAACAATAAACGGACCAACCCAACGAGAACGTAACTTACCCGGGAATAGACGAAGCCGTGACTGGAAGAGTAGGACTTTTTGTCCAATTGAAAATTCTTTTCTCAAAATCATCTTGTCATGGAATGCTTTCGTCTTATCTTTGTAAATTCTTGAATTCTCGTAGGCCTCATTGCGAATTTCCTCCAACTCAGAAAGTTTCAACTTCCGATGCAGGCCATTTTCATCAATATTCATATTAAAGTTCTTAACAGCCTAATATGCTTTGTGCTCCAACTCAACTGGAAGGTGACATGCTTTCCCAAACACAATGCGATAAGGGGACATACCAATAGGTGTTTTGTATGCAGTTCTGTACGCCCACAATGCATCATCTAATCGCAAACTCCAATCCTTCCTGTTTGGGTTGACTGTTTTCTCAAGGATTGACTTGATCTCTCGGTTGGACACCTCTGCTTGCCCATTAGTCTGTGGGTGGTAGGCAGTTGACACTTTATGGGTGACATGGTACTTCCTAAGCAATGCTTCAATAGTGCGATTACAAAAGTGAGTTCCCTGGTCACTTATTATGGCTCTTGGAATCCCAAACCTGGAAAAGATGTTAGACTTGATAAAATCTGCAACAACTTTAGAGTCATCAGTCCTGGTGGCTTTAGCTTCCACGCACTTTGAAACATAATCAACAGCAAGTAAAATATAGACAAAACCAAAAGATACAGGAAATGGGCCCATAAAATCAATGCCCCAAACATCAAAAACCTCACAAAATATGATCGGAGTTTGTGGCAATTCATTTCTCCGGGATAAATTACATGACTTTTGGCAAGCATCACATGACTTACAAAATGAATATGAATCTCTAAATAAAGTTGGCCAATAAAAGCCACACTCCAACACTTTCCTTGCTGTTCTCTTGGCCCCAAAGTGTCCTCCACAAGCATAAGAATGACAAAAGGCGAGGATTGAAACAATTTCATCATCAGGTACACATCTTCTTACCACTTGGTCAGCACAATGCTTCCACAGGTATGGTTCATCCCACACATAGTACTTGGAATCACTCTTGATTTTATCTTTTTGGGTTTTAGACAACTCATGAGGAAACTTGTTAGCAACAAAAAAATTGACTATGTTAGCATACCATGGTAAAATCACTGTTGTAGCAAGTAGGTGTTCATCAGGGAATGCTTCTTGTAGTGGTGGTTCAGGTTCGATGTGCACCAAACGACTCAAGTGATCTGCTACAAGATTTTCCGACCCTTTCCTATCTTTGATCTCCATATCAAACTCACTCAAGAGGAGTATCCATCTTATCAATCTTGGTTTGGCTTCCTGCTTTTTCATCAAGTAGCGAAGAGTTGCATGATCAGAATAAACTATAACTTTAGTACCCAACAAATAAGACCTAAATTTTTCCAAAGCAAAAACAATAGCTAAAAGTTCCTTTTCTGTAGTAGAATAGTTTTTCTGAGCATCATTTAAAGTTCTAGAAGCATAATAAATAACATGGGATGATTTCCCGATCTTTTGACCCAACACAGCCCCTACTGCGTGATCACTTGCATCACACATAATCTCGAAAGGGTAGTTCCAATCAGGTGGTTGAATGACCGGAGCAGACGTCAACAACTCTTTCAACTTGTCAAAAGCTCCTTTACACTCTTCATCAAACTCAAAGGAAGTCTCTTTTTGCAACAATTTGCACAAAGGTAGGGCTATCTTCGAGAAATCTTTGATAAATCTTCGGTAGAAACCTGCATGTCCAAGAAAAGAGCGGACTTCCCGCACATTAGTAGGATAAGGTAGAGATTCAATAATATCAACTTTATCTTTATCAACCTCAATCCCTCTAGATGAAATAACATGCCCCAAAACATTACCTTGATCAACCATAAAATGACATTTTTCAGAATTTAACACAAGATTACTTTCTATGCATCTTTTTAAAATGAGTGTAAGGTTATTCAAGCAATTATCAAAAGAATCTCCATAAACTGTAAAATCATCCATAAACACCTCTATTATATGCCCAACATAATTAGAAAATATGTTAACCATACACCTCTGAAAGGTGCTCGGGGCATTACAAAGGCCAAACGGCATGCGTCGATATGCAAAAGTGCCGAAGGGGCACGTAAAAGTTGTCTTTTCTTGGTCTTCTGGAGCAATTGCAATCTGAAAATAACCTGAATAACCATCAAGAAAACAAAAATATGAACGACCAGCTAACCTTTCTAGCATTTGATCAATAAAAGGTAAAGGGAAGTGGTCTTTTCTTGTTACAGCATTCAACTTCCTATAATCTATACAAACTCACCATCCATTTTGAATACAAGTGGGAACCAGTTCATCATTTTGGTTTTTCACAACTGTAATTCCTGTTTTTTTAGGAACAACTTGAGTTGGGCTAACCCATTTGCTGTCTGAAATTGGATAGATTATCCCCAACTCCAAGGAGTTTAAGGACATCTTCCTTCACTACTTCCATCATGGGTGGGTTTAGCCTCTTTTGCGGTTGACGAGATGGTTCTGCTCTTTCCTCTAGTAGAATTCGGTGCATGCAAGTGGATGGGCTTATTCCTTTGATATCTGCAATTGTCCACCCAATGGCAGTTTTGTGTTCTTTCAACACATGGACAAGTTTTTCTTCCTCTGCTGTAGAAAGTTGAGTTGAAATTATAACTGGCAATGTTTTATTTTCTCCCAAGAAAACATATTTAAGGTGTTCGGGGAGAGGTTTCAACTCGGGGATAGGTGCCTGCACAACAGATGGTAACAATTTTTTGCTAGAAACAGGTAAAGCCATATAAGAAACATTATTATGCTGGTGCAATTTAGGACAATGATTCAATGATGCAATAGCTTCTTGTAAATTGGAACTCAAAGCAAACTCATTATTCCCATTTTCAAGGTGTTTACTAATAACAACTTTCAATTCATCCTTACCATCAAATTCAAAAACTTCTTCAACTAATGAATCAAGAATATCAATAGAATAAGCAAAGTTATCATCACTAGGACATTTCATAGCATCATAAATACTGAATGTAACAATATTACCATCAAACTCCATAGTAAGTGTACCACTGTGAATATCAATTTTTGTTTTTGCAGTTTTTAAAAATGGTCTTCCTAGTAGAATAGGTGCAGAATGATCATTATTTTCCATATCAAGCACATAGAAATCAGTAGGGAATATCAAATTATTAACTTGCAACAATACATCTTCAATAACACCCCTAGGATATGCATTAGATCTATCAGCCAATTGGATAACCACAATAGTTTTATTCAAAGGTCCAAGTTTTAAAGAAGCATACATAGAATATGGCATAACATTAATAGATGCTCCTAAGTCTAGCATGGCTTTCTCAAGTCTAGTATCACCTATCATACAAGGAATAGTAAACATACATGGATCCTTGCATTTTTCAGGAAGCTTGCTTTGAATCACAGTTGACACATTCTTCCCCATTATCACTTTCTCACCTCTTTTTGACTTTTGCTTCCTTTTTGTTGTACACAACTCCTTTAAGAATTTAGCATATCTAGGAACTTGTTTTATTGCATCAAGTAATGGAATATTTACTTCACAATTTTTGAAAGTTTCATATAACTCTACATCTTTCGCTTCTTTTTTAGATTCTGACAAAGCTTGAGGGAATGGGGGAGTTGGTTTATAATCAGAAGGACTAGGAAACTTACCTGGAGAATTTTCGTTGTTGCTAGTTTCCTCTTTTTCTTTGTCCACTGATGGAGTAGCATTTGCAGGACCTTCAATTTCCTTACCACTTTTCAAAACAATTGCACTTGCATTTTCTCTTGGATTGACCACCGTTTGAGAGGGTAATTTGCCAGAACTCTGTGCCTCCAACCGACCTACCGTAGTTGCTAGTTGGCCCATTTGTCTTTCTAAGTTCTGGATGCTAGCTTTCGTTTCTTGAAAATTGGACTTTGTTTCTTGTTGGAATAGTTGTGTTTCTTGCTGAAATTGTAAAGTGTTAGTGGCAAGAGACTTAACAATGTCTTCAAGATTCATACCTGAGTTAGAGCTTTGGGCTGGTGGTTGTCTTGAAAGAAATGGTTGTCTATACTGCTGAAAATTGGAACGATTCTGAACAATCCGGTTCCCTTGTGAGTTCCCATAGCTAAGGTTCGGGTGATCCCTCCAACCAGGATTATATGAATTAGAAAATGGATCATACTTACCTTGAGGTTGTCCGGGAAAACCTCCAGCCGCATTGACATGTTCAATAGGTTCTTTTTGAAGAGTTGGGCAAGCATCAGTTTGGTGTCCAACTACCGAGCAAATTCCACAAGCTTTCACAGTTTGCATATTTCCTACAGCTAATTGACGAACAAGAGTAGTTAAACCAGCCACTTGTTGTTCAAGATTGGAAATACTTACCTCATTCATTTGCTTGGATGGTTGGACAAGTCTATTGCCAAACTGTTGAGAATTTGCTGCCATGTTTGCAATTAGATTCTTTGTAGCATCCGGTGTCTTATCAACTAATGCACCTCCACTTGCAGCATCAATCATGCTTCTATCAGTTGGAAAGAGTCCCTCATAGAAGTACTGAATAAGTAATTGTTCCGTGATTTGGTGATGAGGACAGCTTGCACAAAGCTTCTTGAAACGTTCCCAATATTCATATAATGACTCGCCATTGTGTTGCCTTATACCACAAATTTCCTTTCTGATGTTGGCTGCCCTTGAAGCTGGAAAGTATTTTTCAAGGAACACCGTCTTCAAGTCATTCCATGTGGTGATGCTCCCGGAAGGTAGATAATATAGCCAGTCCTTTGCTGAATCCTTCAAAGAAAAAGGAAAGGCTCTCAACTTGATTTGTTCCTCAGTAACCCCAGTGGGTTTCATACTTGAACACACCACATGAAATTCCTTTAAGTGTTTATGAGGATCTTCACCTGCAAGTCCATGAAAAGAAGGCAAGAGATGAATTAATCCAGATTTTAATTCAAATTGTACGTTAGCAGGAAACGTAATGCATAAAGGCTGTTGATCTAAATTTGGAGCTCCAAGCTCTTTTAAAGTCTGATTTTGAGCTATTGGTTTTTCTTCTGAATTAGAATGTGAGGAAGATGGGGAATCAGTAGCCAGTGCACTAAACTCCAATTTCCTACGAGCTTGTTTTCTTAAGTTGCGTAGAGTTCTTTCAATTTCTGGATCGTAAGGCAATATTTCTCGATTAGCAGATCGAGTTATAGGCATAAACTATGAAAGATATTGCAACAATTAGGTAACGTAACGAAGACACCAAAAATTTATTAATTTTTTTTTGACAAATGACGAAGAAGAATAAATGAATAAATAAGCAAACGAATAAACACAAAAATAAACTAGAAAAGCTCCCCGGCAACGGCGCCAAAATTTGGTGAGCTGTCGTAGGCTCCCAAATTAAACCTTAAAAACGTAGTAGTGAGAGTAAGGTTCGTTCCCACGAGGAGTAACTAGTTTGATTTATGAGTTCAAATTAAAGAGGGGGATTCGGTATGAAATTAACATTCAAAATAAGTAAATGAATAAATAAATAAATAATTAAATAAGAATAGAAAAGATGATAATCAAGCCAAAGTTTACGAAAGAAATCAATTGAACTTTTAATACT
Source organism: Ipomoea triloba (assembly GCF_003576645.1). Classification (NCBI taxonomy): domain Eukaryota; kingdom Viridiplantae; phylum Streptophyta; class Magnoliopsida; order Solanales; family Convolvulaceae; genus Ipomoea; species Ipomoea triloba. The sequence goes on from NC_044917.1 coordinate 21,874,282, forward strand.
CGGTCTAAGAAAACATTCACCACCGAATTTTAGTAACTGATCATAGATTCAAGGTTAGTTCATAACAATTGAGCATTCGTTGTGGGATTAATTCCCGATTTTCCTTAGTCATAGGTAATCAAACACAAGCGGTATCAACTACCCCTAACTACCAAATAACACAAGACAAGCACTTATATTTAATTTGATAGCAGCATTAAAATGAGAAAATCAACAAAACTAAATAACATAAACACATGCAGTTATGTTTAATTTAGATTAATATTTTTCCTATGATTAAATCAACACTAAGCCGTGATAAAATTAATCATAGTTGCACAGATTAGAAAATCAATTGAACGAATCGTTAACTAATCTAGCAATAAACTGTTTAAGTAATTAAACTAGTAGGCCTCCTAGCAATTAACTAGAACAATTATATAAAATAAAACAATTGAAAGCACAGGAGAATATCAATTACTCAAATGAATATGAATTCAATATTAAGAAAAAATTCAATCTCACGGTAAAGAATGATCCAGGGTTCATTTAATCTTTTGACCAAGTTTAGAATTAGCCTCGCAGGGCCATGAACCAGAAAATTTTAACAGAAAAAAATAAAAATTTGTAAACTGGAGAAACTATCAAATTATGCACAGCTAGTCTGATTCCTCAACAACAAGAACTCACTACTATTTATACACCATTAATCCCAACAAAAACTCTTAAATTAAGGAAAATAATTAATCTAAGAATTAATTTGAACCTCTCAAAATTAGACCCAAATGGTGAAATTATTCCTTGTCATCAGTTTCCCCTGTTGACCGACGAAACCCTCTCCAAAATTCCGATGAGTCGCCTACGGAATCTGCGCTGCTGTTGTTGTCGACGAAATCTTCTCTGCTCCTTCGTACGTACGTATGAGCTGCGCAAACCAGACTTACAAATCAAAATATTTGAATTCATTCCTTTTTCTTTTGTTTAGTTATTTAGGTTATTATATATTGTGGGCTAATTTTATTAAACAAATAAATAAAGATATGGGCTATGATGCTATGGGCTTATCAACCCACACTAATTAAAATATAACACTTATTTGGGCCAATAATTAAAACTAGCATCTAAACCTTACTAATGCCCAATAATTATTATAAAATCTTTATTCTAACTAATCAACTATAAAAATATTAAAATAAAATAAAATGGCAAGTACTAAATATAAATATACTATAAAAACCTACTTAAATTAAAGTGTAAAAATATACTTGTCAATAGAGTAGATTAAAAAGGGGATTGGTGGCCCCAAGATAGATCTATGTGGATGTTTAATATTAATGCTTTGAATTGTGAGTTGCTTATTTGTTGGATGATGAATTTGTGTGGATGATGTTTTTCAAGCTTTGTGCCTTTTGTGGCCACATTAGGTAGCAAACCCAAAAGAAGTGAGTGTGTGCGCGATAGCGGCCACTCACGAGTCTAACTCACCCACATCTCCGCTCTTAGTCCGAAAGGACAAGATCCGAGAGGAGTGGTAGACAAAGTGTTCGATGAAATGCCCAACTGAATGAGGATGTGGGAGTCCAAAGTGTGACGCCACTTGGTAAAGTGCCATGAACTCCCTATTCTATTCCACGACTTGCACTCGCAAAACCATCCAAAGATAGACCACATGGAAAAGCCTAAAGCCCCAATCTCCACTTTACTTTTCTTTTATTTATTTTACACAACCACTATAAACCTTTCCCCTCCTTACAAATGAATCCAACCCTTAGCCAATCTCGTAACTCTTTTCCTTCAACCTCTTAGATGCCAACACACCTATTCGGTTCCCATTCGCCATCCTTGAGAGACACGACACTCGGGGAGTCTTGACTCTTCGTTTTACCACCTTCACATCCACTCACCCCATACAAAACACAAGCGATCATAAACCGCACATCTTCTATATTGATATGATATTTATAAATACTTTTGTCCTTTAGCTAAATTAATTTTAAATTTTTCTAAAGTAATTTGAATACAATGACACGTAATAGAAACTTTTAGATTACATATACTAGATGATTCATAAAATTAAATTAAAAAAAGTAAATTATCTTTCAATATTTAAACCAAATTAGTAAATCATTTTGAAATAGATATAATGCATTTTTTTTTAGTTGTCGAAGTTTCATAGATGATCGAGTAAAATTTTTGTTGTGTATGTATTTGAAATTAATACAAGAAATTCAAATTCATTGTGATGAATATATTCCACTGTAATTTTAAGGGTACTCAACGTTGTATTACAATATGTTTGTCTTTGAAAATGAATAAAACTTGTTTAAATATAGTCTCTTTTTTTTTTTTTGAGAAAAAAATATAGTCTTCTTCTAATTAGAGATATATCCCTTATAAATTCATATTCATATATGGATATACATAATACTTTATTTCAACTATCTCAATTCAACAACTTCCACAGATTGATATCTAAAAATCTTGTCTCAATTCAACTGCAAATGCATTATGTTGCTGCTCATTTATAATATTAATATTTTTAAATAATAGTGTGTGTGTGTGTGTGTGTGTGTGTGTGTATATATATATATATATATATATACACACACACACACACACAAGTAAGAATTATAGAAATGATAAATTACTAAATATAACTATGGTAATATTTAATTAAAATCTAAATGAATGTAAACTTACCATTGAAGAATGTAAGAATATATATGTATGTATGTATGTGTATGTATGTATGTATGTATGTATATTTATTATTGAAGTAAGAATTATAGAAATGATAAATTAGTAAATATAACTATGGTAATATTTAATTAAAATATAAATGAATTCAAACTTACCATTGAAGAATGTAAGAAAAGATATTGTGTATGCATTTGCATGGTAATTATAATGTCATTTGCATGGTAATTATAATGTGAAAAGATAACAGAAGTTATAACGATAGGGATATTTTTGTCCAAAAAATTATGTAGTACAACTTTTATAGCATAAGGTACAACAAAAATTAATGGAAAAAACAGACATAAACCAGGGGTATAACCTGGATTGAGACTTATTATGTTTACTAGTATTTTGTACGCGCGATGCGCGAAAACTTATGCCCAATATTAAAATATTAATAAATAAAAATAATTAAAATGTATAATTCAAATTATATATACACAAATAATATATGTATTTTATACACACATATATGATTTATCATTCATAGAAATTTAATTAAAATATAATCAACCATTAAATAGAAATTAATAATTTAAATAAAATGACAATTAAATAATAGGAAAAAGATATGATAGATATAGGTGTTGGGTAATAATGATGGAGTTAAAACTAACGGTGTAAGGGTAGTTTTGTATAACAAGAATGTAGTAGGGACAATTTTGTCTAATAACATTGAAATGTACAACATTTAAAGTAAAATGTACACATTTATTAGCATGCAAAAAGAGGGACATAAATCAAGGATATAACATTGATTGAGAGTTATTATGTTTTTAGATATATATATATATATATATATATAGAGAGAGAGAGAAATGTATTCAAGTGAGGACTCATACATTATAGAGGATTATGAGGATAAATCTTGTGCATTGGATTTTAAAAATTAAGGGTGTAGATTAAATGCAATTTTAGGTTTTATTTGGGTTAAATTAGGCGTGTTTTCATCCCACTCAAGGTTGGGGGTAGTTTTGTATTTTGAACGGCGTTTTTAATTATAGAGTGTTTTAATTATGGTATTATGCTTAAGGGGACGGCTCGTTAGGCTTTTCATTATCTTTTCCAATTTTCGAGCATCCTGCGCCGTCAATTGCAACACCGATTTTCTCTCCGTTGGTTGACGTTTTAGAAGCTTAAAGGTGGCGGTTGGCGATTAGTCATGAGCGTCGGCGAGTTAATTGCGTGGTCCTCGTAAGGTTCGTTACGTTGTTGGTTATCAGTCGCCGGCGATGTTGAGTCCGTAGTCAATGCCAGAGCGAGGAGGGTCGCGGCCGGGCAAGAGGGCTGTAGGTGCGGCGTTGGCGTCAGAACCAGGTTGGTGTTGCTGTTCTCTTTGTTGTTTTTTTTTTTTTTGACATTTTTGGTGTTTTAGATTGTTATATATTATTATTATTTTTTTTTGAGTTGATTTTTGTTGTTGAATGTGTTTTTTTTGTGGTGTTGGGGTGTATTGTGATTTTTTTAAAGCAGAAAAACTGAAATTAGAATATGCATTGTGTGCAGAGTTACAACTTATTCAAACTCATCACCATACAACTATAGAGCTAGAAGCTCAAAAATGACTGATGAAAGCACAAGAATGCTGGCTAAACACATAAGAATAAATTTGAAAAGCAGAGTTGATATTTGAGAGATGGCAGTTTGGGTGCCTTTTCCATGTTCGGCTACTTCAACATATCCTCATTTGCATCACTCAGTGTTAGAAAATGCACCACACAAATATGCACTGTTTGATACACATCACCGAAAAATACACCACTAAGTATGGAAATATACATCATATAGTGTTTGGAAATACACAATTAGGGACAGGGGAGTTGTGATGCATTATTTTGGGTGTGTGGTGTGTTTTTGGTGTTTTTGTGTATTTTCATGTGGTGCGTTTTCTAATATTGAGTGGTGCATTTTATAAACATTGAGTTGTGTGTCCGCACTGTTCACAGGTAGGTTAAGACGCGTCCACACTTGCAGATTTATATATATATATATATATATATATATATGCCTAAGACCTTGTGGTCTAGTGGCACCCGGTATCCCGAAAAATACTCTCACATGAATGATGGGAGTGGGTTCGAGTTTCAGTAGGTTGAGAAAGTAGCTATGAACAGATACTACATTGTAACCTACAGCGATAATTATATATATGGATATTTTGAATTCTGAGACATGGTTCTCACCTGATTAGGGACCTATATTCTTTCTTAAATTATTTTATGCAGTAGTTGCGGGTTTTTCTCACCAAAAAACAAAAAAAAAAACAAAAAACAAAAAGGTGCAATGTTTATCGTCAAAATAACAAAAGTATTGATTTTTTCTTAAATTATTTTACGTATATTTTCAATCTTAGAAATATTCTTCCTTTTCTTTTTTGGCTGTAACCTTCTGTTGTTGCCTGTATTTAAAATGGATTAATACGACCATCAATTCATGCAGGCTTTACAATTGCATTAATTAGTTTTGAGTTCAGATGTGTAGAGATTTGCTCTGATACCATATTGGAGAATGGAAAAATATTGTATATTGATTGTATTTAACAATGAAGAAACCTAAGCATATATATACTAGCTACCCTAATGGTAACAATAAAAATAAAGGTAAGGAAATCCTATGATTGACTAATCACATTACAAAGAATGAGGAAAAAATATTTACATATGGTAAAATAAATCTCTACAAGATGCACCTTCAGATTTTTTTCAGTTCAAAATAATCTAAGGGTGTGTTTGGAAAGCAGGAAAATGACTTCGGAAAGCAGGAAAATGATTTCTAGAAAATGTTTTCTGGAAAATGATTTATTTTCCGGAAAATGGCTTCATTTCCAGTGTTTTGATGTATTATAGAAAATTGTCTTTTTGTGTTTGGTTCATTTTCTGGAAAATGAGTAGGAAAATGGGTAGAATTATATAATTAAACATTTTAATTATTTTATTTAAATATAAAAATATAAAAATTATAATATTATTAAAATATAATATTTGTTTAAAATAAAATTTAAATTATAAAAAAAAAAAAAAAACTAAATCTACGATTTCCGGCGGAAACCTATCCCTAACAGGAAACCAGATGTCCCCCAACCTCCTTGGACCATTTCCGTAGCTACGCCATTGTTCCGGAAAATGACTTCCGGAAAAAAATTTCGGAAGTTGTTTTCCGAAAATTTGGCTTGATTTTCCTTGGTCAACAGAAATTGTTTTCCGTTGACCATATTTTTCATGTGTTCCCAAACAAAGGAAACCCGGAAAATGATTTCCAGAAATCATTTTCCGGGTTTCCAAACACACCCTAATTGTATTTGAATTTATTCAAATAAATTAAAAAACGAGAGACGATGCTTTAATTAGTGGCAACACTTTCTCATTGAAATTTTTAATAAGTAATTAAAGTTGGTATATGTTGATTCAGTTTGAGTATGAATTTGAGTCATGCCCTGCTACCATGGCTAATGGAGAAGTGTGTTGATACCAAAAGTATGTGTAAATTTGGTAAGTGGAGGAGATGTCATCTACGGTGTTGCCCACCAGCACATAGGAGGGATTGGTTCAGCTCTTTATGGGGAGAGGTATTTTTTACTTTAATTTGTTTCTTCCTTTTGGTATACTTTTCTACTTGATTTCATGGTGTCTTCATTTGTATTCTCCTTGGTTTTGCGCTACGCATGCAAGACATGAAATGAACATTTGCTTTCAATATATGCCAGGAATTCAAATTATATATAGTGATTTGATTTGTTCACTTTTAATCTTTGATTTTAAATTAAAATCGACCAGTATGTTTTAGTACATGACTACGGCGTCTTGTGACACGTTTAAGTTTGTGTTCAAGTTTTTGAGAATTATGTATGGGCTGTGTTTGGTAAACATATCTGAAAAAGTAGCTGAAAGTTGAAAAGTAGTTGAAAACTGAAAAATTATAAGTTTGAAGTTGAAATCTGAAAAGCTGTTAAGCTAGTTGTCATGAGTAAATATGATCCAATGGACAAAATCAAGGTTATCTTGCTAAAAGGCATGAGTTCGAATCCTACAAAGAAGCTAACTGTCATGTTTAAAAGTATTTGGTAAAATTAATTTTCTGATAAGCTAATTAATGAAAAAAGACTAAAAAAGACATCTCCATACAATTTAAATTCTTTTAAATTTAAATAGGTTTGTTTATATATTAAAATATAAAATAATAAAATCAATATATTTTAATAAAATATAAAGTAAGAACATATATCTGAAAATATATAAACTAAAACAAAATGTTTATAATTCATAAGATTAGTTCATACAAAAATTAATGTTCAAACACAAATGTCAAATTGAAATTACAACCAATATATTGAAGAGAAAAAGTCAAAAAGGATTTTAATTTAGAGGGGTAAATGATGTCATTTATTTAAAATAATAAGAATAAAGATGGAAAAAAAGTTAAAAAGCTACTAGCTTACTTTTGAAAAGATACCTAAAGTAGCTTTTCAAAATAAGCTATTATTTTAAGCTACTAACTTATTTTAGGAACATTACCAAACAGAGCTTATAGCTTATTAGTAGCTTAAAATAAGCTATAAGTTCCTAAATAAGCTTAGCCAAACAGAGCCATTATTGTCAAAAACAAAACGGTAATTTGTCAAAATTTATGACTAAGTTACCATCAGTATTTCTCTCTCATACTTTGTCAAATATGAAAAAATTCACTCAACAAAGAGAATTTTTTTTCTTTATTTCTTTATACCTACATAGCACAATAGCAATCAACACAATATTTTGATAGAAGAATGTTAAACTCAGTCTTCCAAATTAAAATTGACAAAATTGGTATTGTTAGAGAACCAAATATAGCATTAGTTCATTACTTTATCTTACATGTCTATGTGTCTCACTATCTATTTTTTTTTTTTAAATCGATGTATTTTGAATTAATTTACGATGGGCGGACAATATGCTCATCGTTCCCCATTTATGGAGAGGGAATGGAAGTAGGAAATGAAGCCGATTATATTGTAGGAATGACAACATGTTATCCTCAACCCGATTCTATTAAGATTGTCGAGGGAGAAATGCTAACGCTTGTGTCTAATTATTGCACTAGGCTGAGCCACATTGGAGTCATGGGGATGTTTTACATGTTAGTCGCCGAACCTTTGCAAGAATCTATTCTCTCACGCATGCTCAACTTGAGGTAAGATTTTACCCCATCAACATGTGACCTACCATGTGGTTAGAGCAATAAAAGTAATGTGTATTTGAAAAAAATGGTAGCCTTGAAATTGATATCATAAATAATGATCAATAAGGACATTTATGTTAAATATATGAATAATAACTTTTATATTAATAAAATTTATTTTATTTAAGAGTTTTAATGAATGAAATATATATAAATTTAATATAATTTTAATTTATTTTTCAAGGATAAAAATTCATAACGTTAATAACATTGTTAATATAATTATTAGTACTATACTCTCCCTAAAGCACCGAACATTAAGTTTTTAGTAATTGTGTTAATTTTTCTGACATTTAATAAAGAAAATAATAAAATAATGGTTCTATATGCTTACAAGATTCCTTAAATTGACTTAATTTTGCAGATAGGTGCAGCAGTGAGCCAATGAATCCAACAGATGATGTTTGAGCTTTATTTGCGTCACATGGGGAATTGTAGTGTTTGTTGCTGTCGTAGTTGTGATTATTGTTAAATAAATGTTGTGCAGGAAGCTAAGTACGTGACAGCGACTATGAATCAAATTTAAGTCGTGTTTATGCGTGTACTATGTCAAATATTGTGGATTGTGCAGTTAAATAAATATTATGTGAAATAAATAAAAGTGAATTTTATTTTACTTTGATATTATTGTATGTAGTCATATATTTTTTAGATAATGGTATTGAATTATTCATAAAAGTGCAATTTATCTATCAAATTTAAAGAAGAAGAAGAAGAAGAAGAAGCAGCTTGAACTTTTAAAAAAAAAAGTGCAATTAGTCCAATCTGACTTATTATTGCATGTAGCCTTTAAGTTAAAGGTGATTGTAATGTCACATCAATATGGATTGCAGACTTAGATGTCCAATAATAATAATAATAATAAATGACGGATTTATTCTATTAATTATACCCACATTATAGACTCAATCCATTAATTATTACTATACACAGATATTCTCCTTTAATTATGTTTGAAGTGGTAGTTTTAATCCGAGTTAATTCCATTTTTTGTCCTAGTTTTATAGGCGGTAGTCCACTTTTAGTCCTTTTTTATTAAAACATCCACATATGGTCCTAGTATTATTGTGGCATGACCATTTTTGGTCCTCCTTCAACAAAATCGTTAAAATGACGTTAAGTACAAGGACATTTTGATCTTTTCTTTACAAAGTAAGTTGATCCACTATATATTTGTTTTTGCTTTTTTGAAAAAAATCTCTATTTGCAGATCGAAATGCCCTTGCAATTATGAGAATTTTAACGATTTTGTTGATAAAGGACCAAAAATGGTCATGCCACAATAATACTAGGACCAAAATGGGATGTTTAAAAAAAAAAAAGGACTAAAAGTGGAATGACACATATAAATCTAGGACCAAAAATGAAATTAACTCTTTTAATCCACTACTAACAAATTATGTTAATACTAATAATAATGCAATAAGTTTTTTTTAAAAGAAATAATGCAATAAGTTAGAGCGAGGCTTCAAGCACATTCAATTCATATGTCATTTCTATTTTCTAAAAAACGAAAAAAATAGTAGTACTACCACAATTGCATTTTTCAATTTTCTATTTTCTATTTGCAACAAGAAATAAAAAAAAAAAAACAAAACAAAACAAAACAAAAACAAAAACACAAGCATATTATTATATCTTTGACAAATAAAAAAATGTTATAAAATAGTTTGCTCTCATAAAGAAATGTTAATACAAAAAATTGATATTCACATATTATAATTCACAAATATAATCAATGTAACTTATTTAAGCGTCCATTTTGCTTAAATGATCATAAAAACTCTATGTAAGAAGCAAAAACATTGCAAATAGGAAAAATTATCAAATAGGCCCCTGAATATTACTCAAGAAGTCAATTAGGCTCTTAAACTTTTAAAGGTTATAATTAAACCCTTAAACATATTATTTTATCGCATTGAGACCCAAAAATCGACTGGTGACATGTAATTAGATGTCACTAGGGTTCCGGCGAACCTCTAACGAGATTCCAATCATATTCCGGCAAAAACACCGATGAAATGGTCGTTGGTGTCATTTGGTCGCCTTCTCTGGCGAGGGAGAAGGCGACCAGATGGATCTGCCTCCTCCTTTGCCGGAGAAGTCGACCAGATGGGTCTGCCTCCTTATTTGTCGAAGAAGGCGACCAAATGGGTTTCCTTCTCCCGCGAAGGAGAAGGCAACGAAACTACTCACATTCTCCTTCACTAGAGAAGGCAACCAAACGACATCGGCGACCGTTTTGTCGGTGTTTTTTATCGGAATATGATCGGAATGGCGCTAGAGGTTCGCGCAGAACTGCAGTGACTTGTAATTATAGGTCACCAATCGATTTTTGGGCCTTAATGCTCTAAAATAATATGTTTAAGGGCTTAATTCAAAGTTTAAGGGTCTAATTGACTTCTTGAGTAATGTTCAAGGGCCTATTTGACATTTTTCCTTTACAAATAAGATATACGAGTCATATATTACACTACTATAGAATTCGAGAAAACCCTATGAAATGACTAATATGTCCTTCAATAATTTGATAAATTGAAGTGCAATGTTAATTTTAATATAATTTCTTAGTAATGGATTAAAACCGTCATTTCCTCTACTATTTATAATAATAATAATAATAATAATAATAATAATAATAATAATAATAATAATAATAATAATAATTTATTAAAAAATTAAAAATTAAAAAATAAAGCTTGGCTATTTTTGCCATGGCGATTGGTGGCCAATTGTTTTTTTTAGTATTTTAATTTTTATAATAATAATAATAATAATAATTAAAAATTATTAAATATTTATTTTTAAAAATTATTATTATTATAAAAATTAAAATATGTTTTAAAAAAATCTTGGTGCCAACCGTCATGTTTTAATAAGGAAAGAGTTCCTAAAGTAGTTTAGAAGTTTCCTAAGGGAGAAATCACTCTTAATTAGCTTGTATAAATAGGGGTTCTAAGCCCTAGAGAGGCATAAGCAACTCATTGTACTCAAAGGCAATTCGTAATACAAAGAGGGCTGAAAAGTTACTCTAGTTTTCCGATAATGTACGTTTAGTCGATTTTCCGGTGGTGTTGGCCTGCCGTTCGACCATTCCGTGGAGATAAAACCAACAACTATTGTTGTTGTTGTTGTTGATCGGATATCTAATTGATGTGACATTCCAATCACCTTTAACCTGAAGGTTACTTGCAATAATATGTCAAATTGGGTTAATTGCACTTTTTCTAAGTTTAGATGTCTAATTGTAGTTTTTTTTAATAGTTCAAGTGTTTTAATTGCACTTTTATGTATTGTTCAATGACTTATTTGACCCTTATCTTTTTAAAAAAAAAAAAAATTAAATTTTGTCTTCACACGAGAAAATTTTTATGCTTACAATTCAAACTTCTTTAAAAGTTAAATTGTATTTATACTAGTACAAACTGATCACATATTTTTCAATGCCGGACAAATTAAAGGTACTTAAAAGTCTTTCAAACCTCCATTTTTTTTATTCAATAGGTAAATTTTTAGAATCAATTTCTTATTCACTTATTATCTATTTTTGGCTAAATAATATATCAAATTAAACATCCTATTTTGGAGAATCTGAATTCACTTTGACTTGATCCAAATTATAAGTGAACCACATTTGAAATATTGTCTCAAAATGACCACTTAACTGCTATTTTAACTAATTTCCAACATAAAGATTGTTAGCATTTAATTGCATCATTCAATTAATCAAATAAGTTAATAGGAAAGAGAACATTTATATGTTAAACTAAGAGATCTGAATTATGAAATATATATTAGCCCTCTTAATTAATATTTGAATGACAGAAATTTAAACATATCATATCATATGACTAATTGTGGTAACCAAATGAAAGTCAAAGATATAGTTAGGCAAAATTAAACAAGTAGAACTAAATATGACAATACTACAATAGTCAATGACTAAAAATATAATTAAATTTCTCAATAAATAATAATAAAATGATAATTAATGAAATAAAGACAATAGAAATTATTAGGGAGTAATATATTATGAACTTAAGGAAAAGGAAAAATTGTAAATTTTTATTTTTTTAAAAAATCCTAACTTACAAAAAAGTGAGCACAATATAATATACAAATTTTTATATTTAACAATGTTAACAATTTAGAAAGAAAAAATGGAAAAAGGTTGAAATTGAATACAATATATAAATGTACCAAAAAATAAACATAATGTACAAGCTATTATTCTGACTAATTATACCCACTATTGCAAAAGTCCCCGCCTAGGCGCTAGGCGCTCCTAGACCGAGGCGAATTGCTCCCTAGGCGTCCGCCTAGGTGGCCGGCCGCCTAGCGCCTAACACGGCTGACTAGGCCGAGTTGGCGGCCGACTGGGCCGAATTTGGCTGAGTTAACTCGCCCAACTCGGCAGAGTTAACCGAGTTAACTTGAGCGAGTCGACCTTGTTAATTTCATTATTATATTTATATATATTTAAATTTATTTATTTATATAAGTAAGAGAAGTAAGAGATACATATATAATATATATAATATAATATATGACATACACCTAGAGCCGTCAAAACGGGTTTAGCCCGCCGGGTTAGCCCGCCCCGCCCCGCAAAAAGGGCGGGGCGGGCTTTGATATTCTGAGCCCGTATTTTGGCGGGCTTTTTAGCCTGCCCCCGCCTAACCGGCAGGCTTGGCAGGGCGGGCCGGCGGGGGCCCGCAAAATGAATAATAAAAATTTTATTAAAATATATATGCTATAGTACGTAGTAAATTTATAACATTAAATTTCTTGTCAACTTAATTATATTACTAATATTAGTGTGTGTAATATATATATATAAAGTTAGCATTAGTTTACTATAAACTAATGTTATATATATAAACTAAGAGTAAATACCAGTGGAGGTCCTTCGACTTTGATGGCACCGCCACTTTTAGTCCTCAATTTTTAAATTAACCACTTTTAGTCATCCGACTTTGATGGTACTGCCACTCTTAGTCCTCAACTTTTAAATCAACTACTTTTAGTCCTCTTACTTTTTGTTTCTAGCCACCTATGGTCCTTCCTTTACAATTGGACATCTAATGTCATTTTCTCAAGGGCAATTCAGTCATTTCATAATTAATGTATTAAGTATTATGTTTCCTCATCAGAATATTTGAAGAAACCATATTCTCCACTCTCCTTTGTTAACACTAAATTTTGCACCAAATGGCTGAATTGCCCTTGAGAAAATGACATTAGATGTCCAATTGTAAAGGAAGGACCATAGGTGGCTAGAAACAAAAAGTAAGAGGACTAAAAGTGGTTTATTTAAAAGTTGAGGACTAAGAGTGGCAGTACCATCAAAGTTGGAGGACTAAAAGTGGTTAATTTAAAAGTTGAGGACTAAAAGTGGCGAGACCATCAAAGTCGGAGGACCTCCACTGGTATTTTACTCTATAAACTAATAACTAATGTTAGCTAATTACAGTAAACTAATGTTATATATAAACTAAACTATTGATCAAAAAAAAAAATAAACTAATAAACTAATCTAATTAGAGTTAAATAGTTAATCGTCAGTAAACTAATGTTATATATATAAACTAAATTGTTAGATCAAAAAATATATAAACTAATAAACTGTTAATTATTTATTATTGTGTTTAAAAAAGTACAAATACATTACTATATATTTAAACTAATCAAATTATTTTAGTATACACTTATTACCATTTTATATTAATTTTTATTTAAATTTAAAAATTTTAAAATTTGGCGAGCCCCTGCCAAGACCCGCAGGCTTAAGGTGGGGCGGGGCTGGCCGACCTCCCTTAGGCCCGTATTTTGGCGGGCTTTTTAGCCCGCCCCCGCCATAAGGCGGGTTTTGGCGGGGCGGGGCCCGCCGGCCCGTTTCGACATCTCTACATACACCCACACACATGAATTAATTTTTTGTTTTTATAAGTCGCCATTTAGAACCGCCTAGGCGCCGCCTAGACCGCTTAGGCGCTAGGCGCTAGTCTACCGCCCGACTAGCGCCTAGCGCCTACTGCAACCATGATTATACCAATGCACTTTTTATTCCTATTAAAATCTTACCTTCATTAGTTTTTATATAATGTTTAGGTTTCTCAAATATATAATACTAGTATTTTCGCCCGTGCGTTGCACGGAATGGATTTGTTATAATATTTTAAAAATATTTGGATCGATATACAATTATATAAATTATATCATCGAATATTATATAGCGCAATTGATTAAATTAGTTGAATCGATTATGTTTTCTGATGTTTTCCTTACTTGAATTAGAGTAAATAATTGTCCAATTACCCATGCGATGTACAGATAAATTTTTTTATTATACATTTAGATAATAAAAATAAAGATGAAATTATAAAAAATTATAATATTTTACATGTACATTTATTTGATTATAAGATTAACGCAAAAATATTCTCAATTAATTGAATAATATATGACTTGTTTGTCTACAATTATCTTAAAAAGATCGATATGTAATATGACTTATGTAATTATATTATTACTAAAATAAATATGGGAAAAATGAGAAATAATCTATTTATAATTATTATAAAAATAAATTTAACGACCGATGTTTAGCTTAATTACCATAATAATTATTAGGCAAGTACACTAATATATGTGCAATTATACTTTTATACCTTATGTATATTCATTTTCACCATATCGCATTTAATTTTTTCTTCCTCCTCTATATTCGAATAAATTAATTTTAATTATTATAAAAAATCTAACAACACATGTTTAATTAATTTTTTTAAAGTTTAAATAATTTAAAATTTTTAAAAGGAAAGTGTATTTAATTTTTTTAAGTTTTTAAATAATTTTCAATCAATTAGTAATATCCTTTTCCTTTTCCAATTTGCCTAGTTTTCGTCTCCTTTTCCATTAGGATCTTTTTATATTTTCAATCAGCTTTCTTTTCCGTTTTATCTTTACTATTGTTTGCGAGGAAATTTTACAAATGATGATTTTATTTTCATTAACAGTAGTATAGATATAGAAGTACAAATAAGTATTTGAATTATTATTATTGGTGTAAATAATGATTAATAAATTATTTTTTATTATAAAATTACACAAAAAAATTTCATTGTTCTCACAATTATAATGGTTTAATTATTCTCAGAATTTGGTAAATAAAATTTTGTTACCAATTAAAATTTATTAATATTTTTATCAATTAATTAATAATATTAGTTTGTGTTGGAAAGTTGAAGGGGGGATTTTATAACTTTTATTAATAGTGTTGATACGCGAATATAAAAACAATATTACCAATTAATAGATATTAGTTAATTTTCATTTTACATTTTCTTACCAAATAAGTTTTATTAATTATTTGACCAATAAAATATTTAATTAATAAACCTCAAAAGTTTTGACGGAAAAATGAAATAGAAGAGTTTTACTTTTATATATAGTATAGATTATATAAAGCTTACCAAATAAAGTCATTACATGTATACATCAATCAATAATAATTTTATTTGGTAAACTTTATATATATATACATGTACCAAATATAGTAATATTTCTTTGGAATACTATAATATACATCATATAGTAATTTGATTGTTGAAATTTTTATGTGTGAATATTATCATCAGAGGAATTTAATTACATACATTAACATAATATAGTAATATTTTTTAATACTATAATATACATAATACACTAATTTGATTTTTTGAATTTTTATTTTTTTAAATATTATCATGAGATGAATTTAATTACGTACATTAACATAATATAGTAATATTTTTTTAATACTATAATATACATCATATACTAATTTGATTGTTGGAATTTTTATTTTTTTAATATTATCATGAGATGAATTTAATTACGTACATTAACATAATATAGTAATTTTTTTAATACTATAATATACATCATATAGTAATTTGATTGTTGGAATTTCTTTTAATATTATCGTGAGAGGAATTTTAATTACGTACATTAACATAATATAGTAAGTGAGAGGAATTTTAATTACGTACATTAACATAATATAGTAATATTTTTTTTTGAATACTATAATATACATCATATACTAATTTGATTGTTGGATTTTTTTTTAATATTATCATGAGGGAAATTTAATTACGTACATTAACATAATATAGTAATATTTTTTTTTGAATACTATAATATACATCATATAGTAATTTGATTGTTGGAATTTCTTTTAATATTATCGTGAGAGGAATTTTAATTACGTACATTAACATAATATAGTAATATTTTTTTTTGAATACTATAATATACATCATATACTAATTTGATTGTTGGATTTTTTTTTAATATTATCATGAGAGAAATTAAATTGCGTACATTAACATAATATAATAATATTTTTTTAATACTCTAATATACATCATATAGTAATTTAGTTGTTGGAATAATTTTTTTTGAATATCATCATGAGAGGAATTTAATTACATACATCAACATAATATAGAAATATTCTTTTGAATACAATAATATACATCATATATTGATTGTTAGAATTTTTTCTTTTTAATATTATCATGAGAGGAATTTAATTACATACATTAACATAGTAATATATATATATATATATATATATATATATATATATATATATTAAAAATACGCAAGATTAATATATTCATACTGGAATAGAATTGAATAAAATATTACATTAATTTCATGAGAGGAATTTAATAATATAGTACGTAATATTTTAATGGGTTATTGTTCTTATAGTAGCACATAGATCATATACTAATATATATATATATATATATATATATATATATATATATATATATATTAAAAATACGCAAGATTAATATATTCATACAGGAATGGAATTGATTAAAATATTACATTAATTTCTGTGTATAATAAGGAATAGAATCATATTTTGAATATTTTGTCAATTTTAGCCATAAATAAGGAAGGCTAGGATTTCTGATAAGGAATTATTATATAATATTATGTTGACCGATTTCAAAATTTTTGGACTAAAATGAGCGGGAAAGCTAGCACTTCTGTTTTAATATATATATATAGATTTAGATTTAAATGTGTTAATATGTACATGTTTTCCATTTTGTGTTAATAAGAAATCTACGTGTATCCGATAAAAATATAACATGTTCTGAAGTGATAATTGCATGGGTCTCTAGCAATATCTTTATATTATAATATTGGCTAATTAACAAGTAGATATGAGTTTTCAAAAAAAAAAAAAAATACAAGTAGATATGTAATCTACTTCATTTATTTCTTGTAATAAGTATTATATGTATGTACAAAGTTCTGACTATAATATTAAAATATGGTATTTCCCTCAAATTTCTTACTCCAAATTAATTTATTGAGGTATATATGGTATGTACAATCTGATGAGTCTAATCGCGTGAGATATAATTCATATCAATATAGTATTAAAAAAAAAGTTAAACATTTCTAATACAAATTTAATTAAGAGCAAATATCATTTTTAGTCCTTCAACTATAATATATGTATCAATTTTAGTCCTTGACTATTAAAAATTTCAAATTAGGTGCATGACTATTCATTTTGTATCACATTTGGTCCTGCCGTTCAATTTTCTGGCCAAATTTCCGGCGAAGTCACCGGTGATCGACTAATTTATTTAATTTTTATTTTAAAAATTATTTTAATACTCCGTAACTTTTAAATTAAAAAACTTAAAAATAAAAAATAATAGTAAAAAAATAGAAAATGCCGGTCACCCCCGATGACTTCGCCGGAAAATTTAACGGCAGGACCAAATGTGATACAAAATGAATAGTCATGCACCTAATTTTAAAATGTTAATAGTCAAGGACCAAAAGTGATACAAATTGAATAGTCATGGACCTAATTTAAAATTTTTAATAGTCAAGGACCAAAAGTGATACATATATTATAGTTGAGGGACTAAAAATGATATTTTCTCTTTAATTTACTAAGCTCAAAATCTATTGTATTGATATGATTTAAAAACTAAAAATGTCATCTTCCTTATTTTTGGAGGAAATGTTATAATCTCCATGTTCATTACAGGTATTCTAAAATAATATAATTAATCCAGACAACATTCACGTGTGATCCTTTATTGGTCCCAAGTGCCTTGTAGCTGCTGTGTTGCTGTCAGGAGGGTCGGAAATTTTAAAAAGAAATTAATTAAAACTAATGAATCACGCCACTATTAGGTCAAATTAAATTACCTATAAGTAAGGTAACCATTGAGTCTGGATAAGATAGCCTAGCTAGATTTTTATCAATTTAAAAAAAATCTCATATTTGAATATGATTATTCTAGATGAGTGGTTGCTAATGGACTAATGAATGATAGAGAAAATCTGTGGCAAAATCTTTAAAAAAAAAAACAAAAAAAAACAAAAAAACAAAAAAAAAAAAAAAAAAAAAAACTATAAGGTGCATGTATCATATGATTATCATTAAATTTGTTGACATATTATTGACATTACCATTTTCATGTTAACAAAATATGACGTGTCATGCCAATCAGGTAAAACAAGTTGTTGTGTCAATTTTCAATTAAAAAATGAATTAACTTTTAAAAAAAATATTGGTCACTAGAAACGGACAAGTCGACCATGGCTCCTTCTATAGTTTTTTTTTTTTTAATATAAAATTAATTTATTTGAATTAATTAATATTTGCATGATAGCACATTTTTAATGGTTATCTAAAGGTAACCGACTAATTAGTTTAATTGCATCAAATCAACGAGGTAATGTGTTTAATTGTAAATTTAAAGTTTAAGAGAGGGTCTAAATTCTCAAGATGGGCCTTTAACTATGACATTTTTTCAAATTGATCATATGACTTTTAATTGCACCAAAATTAGTCATCCGACTATTGAAATTTAAGTTATATTAGTCCTCTGTTAGCATTAGCGTCAAGTTGGCGTTAAAATGGAGGGCAAAGTGGGAAATTCAGCTCATTTACTCTATTCTAATCATATTACGATTCTATTTTCGCATATTGCGAAACTTTTTAGTATAAATTAGGTATTCCTTTCCTCAAACTGCGACAAAAAAATACTTCCTGATTGTGAATGTCATGTAATGAACATGTTGGTTTCCTAGTAAAAATTAGGTCTACTCAATGACCAAATATACAATTTTTCCTAATAAAAATTTAACATTTTTATCATAATATTTATCTTTCTTTTATATCATGTTCATTTCCTTATTAGAATGCCATAAAAAGGAGAAATAGTATAAAAAGAAAAAAAAGAAAAGAAAATTATTATGATAAAATGTTAAATTTTTATTTGGAAAATTACACATTTGGTCCTTGAGTTAGACCTTATTTTTATTAGGAAACCAACATATCCATTACATGACAAACATAATCAGGAAGTATTTTAATTGCAGTTTGAGGAGAGGAAGACCTAATTTTACTAAAAAGCTTCACAATATGCGAATATGGACTCGTAATATGATTAAAATAGAGTAGATAAACTGAATTTCTCGTTTTGACATCCATTTTAACGCCAACTTTGACGCAAATGCTAACGAAGGACTAATATGGCTTAAATTTCAATAGTCAGAGGACTAGTTTTTGGGTGCAATAAAAAGTCATAGGACCAATTTGAGAAAAGTTAATAAGAGAACATTGATTCACCCCGAAATTGGTTATTCAAGGGTGTTTGATCTCAAATCCTTTCCACAAGTAGTGTACTAGGTCTCCCTAGCTTAGGAGTGCTTATTTAGGCAACTAAAAGCATTAGAGGCATTTCATCAAACACTTAGGCTTCAATACCTTCCTACTAATCTAACATTAGATCTACATAGGAACTCAAGATTGCAAGGAGCTAAATAGCTAATCCTCAACTCTAATCACTAACATGCTTAGATTGAGGCCTTAATCTTCCCAGAGATTGGCCAAAAACTCTTAAAATCTAATCAACATTACAATCAAGAAACAAGAATAATGAATCCAATTCTAGCAATCAACTTCCACATTTGAGAATCAAAGATCAACACTAGGCATCATAACTTTGCACATTCAATCCCTCTATAGAAATTAGCTACTCATCTTATGAATTAAAATCACAAAACCTAATTGCATTTAAGGAATGTAAATTGCAATCAAAATTGAAATAGAAACTAGAATTGAAATGAAGATTACCTAGGAGAATCTAAATACAAACTTCAATGTAGAATTGTTCTTGCAAACTTGAATCAATTGATGAAAGTCTTCTAGGATTTCCTTTCTCTCTCTACAAAGCTCTCAAAGTGAATTGCTAATCTAAAATTGTAATATGAAAATTATGATCCCTTTTTTGAAAATTGCCTAACTAAACCATTAAATAACCTTTCCAAAATTGCCCCCAACATTTAATTTCTTTGCACCTCCAGTCCACGTGGGCTCCACGCGTGGATCAGCATTGGAATCAAACCACGCCGGCTCCACGTGTGGAGAGGTGTTGATAAGCGCCAAAAACAGTCAAGTTTCGGGTCATATTTGGATAACATTTTACAATTTCAGCACCCAATTGTGGTCATCTTTCATAGATAAAACCTTTAATTAACACCTAATTGACAAATCCAACTCAAAGGATGTGTTTTGAGTCGTTTCCACAGGATATAGCAAAGTCTTGGACCAAAAAGAAGCAACAAACGAAGAATCGACCAGCAGGAGGCCGCCACGCACCACCACACAAGTGGTGGTGAGCGTGGAATAATTCCAGAACGCAACCACGCAGAGCCTCACGCGTGGTGACGAGCGTGGACGCGTCCAGTACGGCAACATCGGAATTTTGACTTTTTGGACAGCTATTTAAGCCCTCCTTTCTCATTTTTTATGGGGGGGGGGGGGACTTCCACAATTTTAAGATCTAATTTCTTTTTCCATTCCTTCCCCTTTGGGGAGGAATAACACACTCATTCCCACTAGATTAGAATAGTTTCTTAGATTAATGAAGATGGATTGAAGATGTAGAACTCATTATTCCTTAGGTAAAATACTCTTTTCTTAAGATTGCTTCTCTTAAATTATTGCTTAGTGTAATTTTACTTTGTTGCTTGAATGTTCACCATGTTTGAGTAGAATACTTTGGGGTGTGTGTGCCCATGTTAAACATTTGATTGATGCTTAAATCTTGCCTTATGATTGTGAGAACTGTGGATTAGGATTGAAGTCTTGTGTGGATGATGTTGTTCAAACTTTGCTTCTATTTCGGCCGGAATAGTTAGTGAAGCGAGTGGAAGTGAGAGTGCGCGCGATAGTGGCCTCTTACGAGCCCAACTCATCTACATCCCTGCCCTTAGTTCGAAAAGACAAGGTCCGGGAGGAGTGGTAGGCAAGGTGTTCGATAAAATGCCTCAACCGAATGAGGATTGAGAGTCTAAGTGTGATGCCACTCGGTATAAATACCGTGACTCTCTTATTCAATCTCGAAACTTGTTTTCAAATCCCCTTAGGACGATCAATCGAATTGTCTAACCTTGGTGCACATTCCCTTCATTTCCCTTTTATATTGTTTAGTTTACTCTTGTTCCTACAACCTCAACTTACTTATCAAAACAACCCTTAGTAATACTTGCAACTCTTACCTCTTAACACCCTTAATGTCAACACTAATTCGTTCCAATTTGTCATCATTGAGAGACACGACACTCGGGGACTTTTCCTCGTTTTACCACCTTCATTCACCTCACCAAATACCACAACACCAAAATGGCGCCGTTGCTGGGGATGACAAACGGTTTTGAATTATGTTGACGTTTTTGGAGTTAATTTTTAAGAGTTCTTGCATTGCTTTTTCTTTTGCTTAATTTGTTTTCTTATTTTTGTGGATTGATTGAGGAAGTGAGCTTTATTACCTTGAATATCTTTTTGCTCACTTGCAACTACTTTTAGTTGCAAAGATTGGTTGTTGGTTAAGCTTTGTGCAGGAAGTTTTTGTTGAAAATCATTTGAAGGCTTACCAATGAGAGCTTATATGCATCCCCATGGTTACCCACACCATGAGGGAAATCCTTTGAACTATATTCCACCCCAACCATATCCCTATTACCCGCATTCCACCTATGCTTACCCTCTACCAACATATCATTACCCACCTCCAAACCCTTACCCATTTTCATATCACTACTTACCGCATCCAACTTCTTATCCATCTTATATACATAACCATCACCCACCACCATACACACACCATATCCCACCGAATCAAAACGAATTTCCCCCACAATACTCCATTTATCAAAATGACTCGTTAAGCTCTAAAGAAATATCCCAAAATATAGAGAGTAAGCTTGCACAAATGATGAGAACAATCGACCCAAGCTATACTCCTGAGCCATTTTCGTTACCTAATTCCCACCTAAACACCCATTACCCATCTCCATCACAAATTCATAAAGGAAACAATCCTACACATTTCCTTGAAACACCACCTTCTAATCCGTATTCTACCACACCCGATCCTTGTGATTATATCCCACTGGCCAAGGACGAAATCGAAATTCTTAAAGAGAAAATAGAAGTATTCACAAGAATGGCCAAGGAGGATACAGCTAATTTGAAAGCCGAAATCAGGAGCGAATTAAAAGATTATCTCGCCACTCTTCGGGAAGAAGGACTTCCATTGGAGGAGATCGAAACAAAAATGCTAGCCATGATAGAGGAATTCATGAGGACAAGTTCATCACGGATAGGTGATCCACTTGTAGAAAATCTCCCAATTTTGGAAGCCAATCCAAGGATGGATGCACAAAACACTGGAAAGGAGGAAGGTAGTGAAGGAATGGTAGATTGTTATGCTTCGGTGCTAGAAGAAGTTCCAATTTTCGAATTGGAAGATCTAAAGGAGGTAGAGATGGAAAGTGAAGATGAAGGAATTGAAGTAGTGTGGGTAGACAAAGAGCCTACATATGGTAACAAATCTAATTATCCTTGCACTAATGCCTTTGAAAATCCCTGTGCTCTTGATAAAACTACTTTCGACACTTACGTGGATGACTCCCTTTCAAAATGCAACAATGATTTATATTCTTATGATACTGATTGTTTTTATTTCCGGGAGGATGATTCCATAGGTTTTGTTGACAATGCTATCAACGAATGCGAAAGTCTTGATCAAGATATTTATACTCCTTGTAAAGAAAACTCCCTACGCATTGATATTTCTATTACTTGCGACTATGATTGCTTTAATTTTTGGGAGGATGATTCTATAGTAAATCGCGATATATTGATTGGAAATCATAGGGATTCTAGTTTGTTTGAAAACGAATATGATAGTTTTAAATTTTTGGAAGAATCCTATGATTTGGGGAAAAATGAGTTGATAAGTGAGAGGGATATTAGTCTGTTTTACTCATGTAAGGATTATGGTGATTTCCTTAAACCAACAGAGCGGGGAGATGAGAAGAGAGAGTGTGAGAAAGAGATGGTGGATAAGGAAGGGATTTTCACGTTTGATTTGTTTGAGGGATTTGAGGGGGGGGGGTGATATGTCTTCCAGTGAAGGGATATGGTCTCAACCTTATGATAAAATTGATAAGAACATCAGGGGTAGAAGAGAGAATGACAAAATAAAGAGAGAGGACACTACCTTAGAGGAATCCAGGGGAGTGTTTGAGATCAAAAGCCTTACGATTACATATCGTGCTCTTCTTTTATTTAGTTTCGAATTCAAGGATGTCCTACACCTTGGGGCATTTCTTGAAACAAAAGTACATGGGACGCTTGGTAAGGTCCCAAAATCGGTCTAGCCAAAGACGTTAAACAAAGGCGCACTTGGGAGGCATTCCCAACGTTATCCTTAGGATTTAGATCTTACACTATTTATTTTTACCTCTCTTATTTTTGATAATCTTTGTCTTTTGTATAGTTTTATTTGACTAACAACGCAGATTCTCCATTCCAAAATGATTTCTCATGAAGATTTATCCAAGTCATTGACTAGATCCAAAAGGTAAGGACATTCGAAGTAGGCAACTGGGCACATCCACGCCCACTCACACGTGTGTGAGCAGGCGTGGATGAATTCCAGTGTGCTGCTACGCCCCTCCACACGCGTGTGAGTGGCGTGGACGGGCACTAGAAAAGTTGCGTAAATAGGGCGCGAAAGTGTTCTAATCTTTGCCCCTTCCTCATTTATCACATCCAAAAGCTAGAACTTCATCTAAGGTAAAAATAACCCACTCCAAGGTACTCCTTTGCACGAATTTCTTGAGTTTCCTTCACTCCATAAGCTATTTAAGAGGTAACACCCTTCCTCTCTATCTTTATTTACTTACATTAAGAACTTACTTTCTTTGAGAAGCATATTTCTATGGGTCTTTGTGGCTTGAGATTTTTCTTGAATGAACAGCTTAGAAATGGATTCTAGGACTCGATTGGAGCTTGCATTGCTATTAAGATGATGGACATTTCATGTTTTAGAAACTTCTTGCTATCTAGATTTCAAACCCTAGGTGATTTGGGTATATCTTTGTGTATGGAATTCAAGATGAAATTGGGAGCATAAGTTATAAAATTTGAAAATTTCTTGCTTTTTAGGCCTTACAATGATCTTTCCCACATTTTACTTGGTAAAAATTGAGTTTCTTTGTCTACTCATTTTTCAACCTCCACTTAGTTTGAAGGTAGAAGATGAAGTTGACCTTCATGTTGACCCTTTTGAATTCCATATAGTTTTGTCCATGTATCATCTTATTTGTTCTCTTGGAATGAGCATCATGGATAGAAAATGTAAAATTTTGTGCTACTTCCTGTGATACATAGTGTCTTCGAAGTAAGAGAATTATTTCCATATGCTTAAACATTATTGATCATTTCCTATAGGCAATGTCTTCCCAATCATCCACCGCCAATCAAGAAGAGTTGAGAGCCAAGAAAGGAAAAGCCCCAATGATAGAGACCGAATTACCAGAACCCAAGGAGGAAGGGAACGAAGGAAATTCTGAACGAAGAATACTCTTAACAGAGAAACAACGCAACGTTTCGAATATCTGCTCAATCTACCAGTCACCGGATGGAATTTCATTGACTTAGCAATGCTAAATCCCTTTCAATGTCGACACTCGGTAGCCTGCCTTATCCATCAGCCCTACTGGAGTAGAATCTTTGGATGGCGCCACCCGACTTATGCACCTACAATCTTCGAATTTGTGGCAACTCTTGAGGTTACAGGGAAAACTGGCGATCTGAAAAGCCCGACAATCCGGTTTATTCTTTTCAACGAGTCTCATCACATATCGGTTAACACTTTAGGGGTTTTGCTTGGATTTTACACCAAAGAAGACCAAGAAAGCTTGTGGTACAAAGGACGTCCTTTGGACTTCGGCGAGTTCGAGACTCCAAGGGGATATTGGAAAAAAATTGCTAAACTAGGAATTGAATGGAGCGGATCGAGGGTACTGCAATCTCATATCAAAAGAGACGATATCAGGGTGATTAGGCGAGTGGTGGCTCATTCATGGGAAGGACGCACAGGAAATTTCGCAAAGATCTATCGGACTGAGTTATTTGCGCTCTGGAGTATGGACACAAACACACCTGTGAACATGGGGGTTGTGTGCAAGAGATGGTTGAAAGCTCAACAGCAAGCGAAAGTCGCTTCCGTGTTTATGGGGCCATTGGTCACACAGCTGTGCATAGCCTTGGGGTATCAGGCTAGAATGGAGTGGACTGAAGAAGTCATGAAGAGGGCTGCTATGACTCCTTTATCGCTCAAAGACCTATCCACGGTGAACATTGGTCAGACACGACGATTGAGAAAAAGGGCAAGGGCAACCAAGAGGAAATTACCTAAGTTACCCAAGGTGGAAGTAGAACCGCCACCTCCTCCTTCGTTCTTGACAACTCCACAACCTAACACATCGAGGGAGCGAATTCACTCGTCCTCAGAAAATCAACACGATTCTCCGCCAGTCTTATCTCCTAGTAATTCCATCTTCAATAACTCAGTGGCACCATCCGCAAAGAGCCCAACTCCTGCTCAGTCATCCTCACTACCGGCAGCTCCCTCACGATTCACAAAAGTCACTGATTGGAAGACGATGCAAAGCTACCAGTATGAACTGCATCTGGAACAGGAAGCACTCCTGGAACAAAGGGACGCTAGACATTATGAACTCATTGAGGGATTGAGCATGCAAATCGCATTTCTCCGGGAAGAACTTGCGAGGAGAGGGCCCAGTGCAGGGCAATGAATGGAAATAGCTGGAATCTTGCCTTTACAAGGAATTGGATGTTTGAGTAACTTTTAATTAAACTCTGAGAATCTGCATGGGAACACTATTTTATTTTTATCCGCTTTTATTACATGTGTTCTTTTGTCCTATTTTGACCATGTTTCGTCCAGCCAAGGACGTTAAACGTGGCGCTCTTGGGAGGCACCCCAAGCCCAATAAGGAAGAGAATGAACCAAGGAACCAGATGGTCAAAATGAGGTACATTTCTTACCACCCATCTTTTGTTGATGTATTCTATTGTGGGATACTCTGATTAGGAAAAGGGAAAGTCAGTGCTTAAATCAAAAAGGAAGAATTGCTACGCAAGGTAAATCTTTCTTTTCTTTTTTTATAAAGACATAGCTTCGTCCAAGAATTGAAATGATATTCTTGTTCTTTGATTGATGATTTTGATTAATGCAAGATCTTTTGGGTGATAACATTTAGTAGAACTGTCCAAGCCCAGGAAACACTTTTAAGTGTGGAAAGGTGATTCTTGTTAATTGATTCTTTTGACCCAGCTCCTTTTTCCACATCTCCTCATGGAAACATCGAGGACGATGTAATCTTTAAGTGTGGAAAGGATGCTCTGCATATGATGGGTAATCAACCGAGTTGTTAAGGTGTTAGGATTAGAGAATGTGTTGTTGTCAACACTATCCAGGAAGACTCTTAATTTTATGCCAAACAAATTTTTGTAATATACTCTGGAAGCTACCTATGACACACACTGCACCACAAAAAATTTGAAATTTCTGAATGATTGCATGCTTTTCGTCTTCTATTTTGTCGGGACCTTAGTCAAGGATCTCTCGAAGTGGGAGTGTGTACCCCCTAAGCTATAGAAAGATAAAATTGGAGAAGCCCGGGAAATGAACTTAACATGGTAGGACATGGGGCAAAAGGAGAGCCTATAGTGAGCTTTAGAGTGAAAAATTCCCTAACCCCAAGTAAAAGGCATGAGAGGAAGATATGGTGAAAGTTTGATTTAAAGCCTCAATATGGCCACTCCCTGAGATAAAACAAGAGGTGAGCCGTCTTGCTAGGATATGGGGCAACCATTGCACCGTCTTCGAAAAAGCATGGAGATCCATGTGAAGTCGGTTGTCCCAAAGAGATCCTAGAAGATGAGAAAAATGAGAGGAGGTGAGCCACCCCGCTTGGATTCGGACACCCATTGCACTGACCTTCGAAAAAGCATGGAGATCCATGTGAAATCGGGTCGCCCGAAAATGAGATCTGAGGGGGTTGAGAAGAAAGAGAGATCGCCCAAAGCCACGGCAATGAGCGGTCCATGTCCCTGCCCTCACTTAATTTTCAGTATAGGGGCTTTGGCGTATGGATGGACATTTGGCTAGGGTGTGCACATCGTTACCACTAGTGGGATCGGCTTATAGACCCCAACAAAATGATAGACGAATCTTCAATGTTTGCATGATTGAAAAAGTGTGATTGTCGTTTTTGAAACCTACCATTAAAGACCTTTGTTTCCTCAGCAGATTCCTTACATTTGGTTGACCTAATAGTCTTGGTAGATATTGAAGGGAATTTCACTCGCTCTGTTCCAACACACCTGAACACAAAGCTTTTGATTAACCCACTTTCACTTAACTGTTCTTGGCGCTTATATGATTAGGATTTGATAGTATGCTTGCTTGAGGACAAACAAGGTTTAAGTGTGGAAACTTTGATAAGCGCAAAAAATAGTCAAGTTTCGGGTCATATTTGGATAACATTTTATAGTTTCAGCACCCAATTGTGATCATCTTTCATAGATAAAACCTTTAATTAACACCTAATTGACAAATCCAACTCAAAGGATGTGTTTTGAGTCGTTTCCGCAGGATATAGTAAAGTCTTGGACCAAAAAGAAGCAACAAACGAAGAATCGACCAACAGGAGGCCGCCACGCACCACCACACGCGTGGTGGTGAGCGTGGAATAATTCCAGAACGCAACCACGCAGAGCCACCACTAGTACAGAAAACACTTTTAACGTCGGTTATTTGGACCCTACAACGTCGGTTTTTAACCAACGTTGTTGTAGGCGACGTTATAAAGTAACTATACAACGTCGGTTATAAATAACCGACGTTGTATATATATTTTTTAATTTTTTTATTACTTTACACGTCGGTTTTTTTCAGAAAACCGACGTGTAATGTTAATTTAAAAAAAAAAATTAATGACATACGACATCAGTCGACGTCGTATGTGTTTTTTAATTATTTTAAGGGAAAAGGGTCAAATACCCCCTTAAACTTAAACTAAAAGTGCAATTAGGCCCTCGAACATTCAAAAGGTTCAATTACACACATGAACTTGTCATTTTGGTGCATTTAAACCCATATTATTGGTTATTCCAGGTGAACAACCGGTCATCATTTTTCCGACGACCGGCGGCCGGAATGTTCATCCCCAACCGTCCGTTGGAGAAGACGAAAGGAGAAGACTGTTCGTCTTTTCCAAACCAGTGCGGAGAAGACTGGTTCGTCTTCTCCATCTTCTCCGATGGAGAAGACGAACCAAACGGAGAAGACGAACGGTTCTTCTCCGTTGGATGACCAGTGCGGTGTTCTTCACCTCCGTTCGTTACTGTTTGTGGGCACAGAGCAGAATCTACGACTGCAAGATGCTATGGAAAAGATGAGAGAAAATAAAATAAAAATGCAATCTTTAAAAAAAATAAAAAATCTGTCTGCAAACTCATACCTCTAGAGCGCATTGAGGAGGAAGCTAATGAGTACACTTGCCCTCATTATCGATCAAAGGAGAAATCCTAAACAATTCAATTTCACATAGAACCACTTGTTTGGAGAAGACTCCACACTGGTTTGGAGAAGACGACCACCTTCGTTGGAGAAGACTGTTAGGGATGAACATTCCGGTCGCCGGTCGCCGGAATGTTCGTCGGAAAAATGATGACCGGTTGTTCACCTAGAATAACCGGTCATATGGGTTTAAATGCACTAAAATGACAAGTTCATGTGTGTAATTGAACCTTTTGAATGTTTGAGGGCCTAATTGCACTTTTGGGTAAAGTTTGAGGGTCTATTTGACCCTTTTCCCTTATTTTAATTTACATAACACGTCGGTTTTTTGCTAAAAACCCGACGTAATATGTAATTCAAAAAATAAAAAAAATTATTTAGTTTATTTATACCCACCTCATACCCTCATACATAATGATAACACAATCGACATTAAAAACTTGGTTCAAAAAGTGGTGTATAACAATTTGCCAGCATTCCTTATCTAATAATTCTAAGAAACAATCTCATATAACATTATGCTATTCTTGGAAACTAGAGTGTTATCTACTCCTCAGCAGAGCCCTCTCCACTCTTGTTGTGCTTTCTGGCAAACCTCTGGTTCCTCAAGAACTTGGGATCCATCCCTTTAGTGGAGGTATGGCAGTGCTTTCAGTGGCCTCTCCACTCTTGATGCCATTTTTGTGGACTGGTTGTGAAATGTGTATTGTGGTTCTTTGACTTTGCCATTTCTGCTTATGTTCACAATTCAAAGAGCAACTAGTGTCAAATTGCTAGGGTTCTAACAGTTGCAGCGAAGTATCACATGGACACAATTATCACATGGTCACAACCATTGTTCCAAGAAAAATTACCTAGCAACTGGAAGTAATCCAATAGCTATGTAGGTCACTAACATCTCTTTATTCTTTACAAACAAGATTATGTCTCAATTGCCACCAAATACACAAGAAAAATTACATAAAATTCCATATCTTCTGTTACCCTAACCTCCTTTCTAGCAAAAGATTGAGAGGAGGTTTTGAAAAAGTAGCATAGATTTTTTTAATTTTTTTAAAAAATAAAAAGTGGAACTCTGAAAGGTAAAATGATAATAGCTTATTGTAGATACCTTCACCCCAAGTTTATTGCAAATGTTTTCAGCAAGGAAAAGAGAGTATTCAAATTGCTTGTGTCCCTTGGTTGGATCTGAACAGATGAAATATATAAGATAAATGTATAGTATTGTTATGGACCTGTTAAAACTTTAGGATAAAACCTCATTTTGTTACCTCCAAGGAGCCATTCTTTAAAGATTTTTGAATGCTTACAATTGTGTCCTTCAGAGTGTTATAGTCCATCGGATTTCCAATCTACAGCAGAATGTTGAAGATTTAAGAAACTATTGGACTATTCTAATATATGATTGGACAAGTAGTGTTATTTTATTACATTGAATTAGGAAATACCCTGTGAGAAATTCGCACATTCCTTAGCTTCCCATGACCAGTAAGTCCACTAGCTTTATTTCTGTCATCCAAGGGAACATAGGACACGACTTCCTACAAATTTTACAAAAATATGACATGCCATTTGATTTGATATAAAAAAGACTACTAGAAGAAGAATGGATCTTACCAATACACTGCTAGGACCCAGGTAATTGTCATATTCTTCAATCATTTCAACAACATTCGGCCGCCATCCCAGCATTAGTAAGCACTCTTTTGGTCCCAAAGACCAATCCGATGCCTGCATTCAATAAGAAATTTAGTCAAAAATTCTGAAGGTGTTCGGGAGTCTCTAAGGCGCCTTTCCAACATTACTTGGATGGTAGAAGAACTACTGAAAGTAGCTGATTATATCCAGCCAAATAAGTGGGTAAGTAGCTTAACATCTAATACAGAATTTACATGCAATTTCAAGCAGAAAGATCCAATTCAGACGTCACAAAACCTTATCATAATATACAGAATTCCAAGTAACATACAATAGTAATTTCCATCACGCACAAAAATCTGAGTTCTTTTGGATCATAAATAGACCCAAAAGAAATCTGAGTTCTTTTGGATCATAAATAGACCCAATCAGCTAAAAATAGTGAAATCATTGCATAAGGTAAATAATAACTTCCAAGTTCCATATCTATAAGAATAGAGTACATCATGAATATATAGTAACACACACATTGATTTGTATTTGATATAATTGATAAACATTGTTTTCTGTTAACTAGCATTTTTACTAAAATGTCAAAGCAGCGAATATCATGCGTTCACACTCAATTCTTGAAGTGTGTCAGAGTCAAAGTGGGACTGCTCTCATCTACTATAAAGGGCATCTCTTCAGTGGACATGCAGATGGTTCAATTAAGGTGCTGTAATACAACCTACTTCATCACTTCCAAATAGTTTTTTGACTAAATAATGCTACAAGATAAAGACTAAATCTCTTACCAAGTTAGGTTACAACAAGTGTGAGTTTGCCAAGAGTCTGTTTGCTCTTTATGTGTTTTCTCCCATTATTCCTCTACCCTTTATTATTACTCTGTATTATATTAGAATGAGGGATAAAGTCCCTAGAAAAACTAGGCTTGTTTCCTTTAATTATAAAACTCAACTGCAAATGTCTCACATCTTAGGTTTGGGACATCAAGGGACAAACAGCCTCACTTGTACAGGTTATGAAGGAGCATCAAGGGACATCTTTTGGCTCCTGCAAGATATGCAAGTCACAATTGATCTTAACAATGCCCTATATTGGGGTGTGCATGTGTGTGAATTCAAAAAAGTTATATGATAAACTCTTGCTCAAAAACCAAACCTGCATCCAGAAGAAAAACTTCTTATCATCTGTATGAAATTTCAAAATATAAACCCTCCCAGCTGACTGATTAACCTGAATAGTTCAACAACAAAGAAGATCAACCGTGTGAATTTTCAACATGATTATTGGGGAAAATTACTATACACAAGACTTGGCAAATACCTTTTCAAAAAAAAAACCTCCTCTGGAACAATAATCTGATCCTAATGTTACATTTTGTCAAGGAATACAACTTCCAGGACAACTCAATTAGAAATGAGGAGCAATTTGGTTATTATTTATCAATGGAAAAGGAAGCACTGAGTACTACCTAATAGAATCACTTTTCACTTCTGCAAAGATTTTAATGTATGAAGGATACATCTTCAACAGCATTAAGAGAACGATCCAACCATTGAAAATGAACAAGTCCTTTTTCACCCTTAAAATCAAAAGACAAGGAAACACGTTTAAGAACAATGGATGATACTACCTTACAAAAGCTTGTTTTCATCAGTGAAAAAGACAAGGGAAGTTTTGATGCACAGGTCTTTCTAGTCTAGTAGAAAGAAACAAACAACAAAGTTTGAAATCCAATACCCTACCTATACGAACAAGCCCTTATCACGAATATAATTAATTCAACTTCAATAATTCAAAAATTGAAGTAATAATTAAAAAAAAAACTTAACAATATGAAGAAGAAGACGAAGGTAGTGCGGCGGTACGGCGGCGTGGCGGTGGCTGTGCGGCTGTGGGCAGGTGCGACGGTGGCTGTGTTGCGACGTCGGAGGCTCTGTTGCGGCGTCGTTTGGGGAGACGAAGAAGACAAAGGCGACGGGCGGCGTTGGCTGTGCAACTCGAGGGATGGCGGTGGCTGTGCAACGGAGCGGCGAATGCGACGAGGAAGACAAAGAAACGGTGGACGACTCCGGCGAGGAAGAAAGATTCGACAATCTGAAATTTGCGCAACTGTGTGGTTTTTAATTAAGAAGCGATGATTTAAAAAAATAATTAAGAAGCGATAGTTTGCCATACGACGTCGGCTATGTTACCAGTTGACGTCGTATCGCTTCTTCAATTTAAAATATAAATAATAATTGTAATATGGTGTCAGTTTTCCTATTAACTGACGTTGTATTTGAAATTTAAAAATAAATAAAAAAACTAAAATGATCTACGACGTCGGTTATTTATATAACCGACGTCGTAGGTTATTCTCTATTTTTTTTAATATTAATAACGTCGGTTATTAGTTAATAACCGACGTTAAATTATTTTAATTTTGTTATATATATTTAATTAACTTTTAACGTCGGCTTTTCATATAACAGATGTTATATGTCCGACGTTATATGTGATTTCTGTTGTAGTGCACACGCGTGGTGACGGGCGTGGACGCGTCCAGTAGGGCAACAACGGAATTTCGACTTTTTGGACAGTTATTTAAACCCTCCTTTCTCATTTTTTTTTGGGGGGGGGGGGACTTCCACAATTTTCAGATCTGATTTCTTTTTCCATTCCTTCCCCTTTGGGGAGGAAGAACACACTCATTCCCACTAGATTAGAATAGTTTCTTAGATTAATGAAGATGGATTGAAGATGTAGAACTCATTATTCCTTAGGTAAAATACTCTTTTCTTAAGATTGCTTCTCTTAAATTATTGCTTAGTGTAATTTTACTTTGTTGCTTGAATGTTCACCATGTTTGAGTAGAATACTTTGGGGTGTGTGTGCCCATGTTAAACATTTGATTGATGCTTAAATCTTGCCTTATGATTGTGAGAACTGTGGATTAGGATTGAAGTCTTGGGTGGATGATGTTGTTCAAACTTTGCTTCTATTTCGGCCGGAATAATTAGTGAAGCGAGTGGAAGTGAGAGTGCGCGCGATAGCGGCCTCTTACGAGCCCAACTCATCTACATCCCTGCCCTTAGTTCGAAAGGACAAGGTCCGGGAGGAGTGGTAGGCAAGGTGTTCGATAAAATGCCTCAACCGAATGAGGATTGAGAGTCTGAGTGTGACGCCACTCGGTATAAATACTGTGACTCCCTTATTCAATCTCGAAACTCGTTTTCAAATCCCCTTAGGACGATCAATCGAATTGTCTAACCTTGGTGCACATTCCCTTTATTTCCCTTTTATATTGTTTAGTTTACTCTTGTTACTACAACCTCAACTTACTTATCAAAACAACCCTTAGTAATACTTGCAACTCTTACATCTTAACACCCTTAGTGTCAACACTAATTCGTTTCAATTTGTCATCCTTGAGAGACATGACACTCGGGGACTTTTCCTCGTTTTACCACCTTCATTCACCTCACCAAATACCACAACACCAGGTGTCTTGGTTTGCCCCGGGACTTCCTTCCTCGCTTCGTTTGCTCGTTAAGTCTTCATGCCTTGTCAATTGGTTCCCGGACCTATAAAAACACTCAAATACACCAAACATATAGTTTTGCAACACACCTATGCATTAGAGCACAAAAATTCCATAAATAATTCACATAAGGACGCTAAACGCCACTAAATAACTCCAACTTAGACCCTTGATTCTAGATATCTTGAGTGTTTATCAAAGTTTCCACACTTAAGTTTGTTTGTCCTCAAGCAAATCATTTCAAACCATATGCACATAAGAACCAAAGATAACTAGGATCACTCAATAGGCAATTCGGTCAATCAACAAATGAATGCAAAAGCTACCGGAGAGGGGGAAATCCCTCATGCTATCTACAAAGACTGTTAGCTAGATGTCATACAACTCAAGAAATATTCTCGGGAAGCAAAAACCCTTTAAAGATAGACATTTAAGCATCGGGGGCACGCCTCTCACACCACTTTCAAGCATGCAAACCAATTTAAATTCACCTCCTATTTAGCTAGGGCCTTCAAGTTGATCCCACTAGTGGAAACGATGTACACCAATCAATCAACCCTTCCAACCGAACGCCAAAGCCTTGTGCGTAAAGATAAATGAGGGTAGGGACATAGACCACTCATCGCCAATGGCTTGGGGCGGTCTCTCTTTCTTCTCACTTCCTAGGGTAACATCATAGGGCACCCGACTTCACATGGATCTCCATGCTTTTTTCGAAGGTCGGTGCAATGGGTACCCGAACCCTAGCGAAGCGGCTCACCTCCTCTCTTGTTTTCTCACCAAAGATCAGCCAACTGCTCGAAACTGCTCACTGAATGCTCGGGCAACTTCATGCACTACCTCTGTGCTACACCGATCAAAGTTGTTAGGAAGGACTTACACATCAAAGGACCTTTCGCTCTATGGATTTGCATCAAATGCTCCTTGGGACCGCCCGTCTCATCATATGTCAAATTCTCGGGTAACTTGAACTTTGCTGGGGTCCTATAAGCCATGATCTCCTGAGAAAAAGGACTAGCCCTTATGAAAGACTGAGCATTGCTTGTCCTTCCGTTCACTTGATCTTGCAGGTCCTGAACCTGCCTAGATAACGCAACGACCTCATCCAGCCTTCGTCCAGGACCAGCCGACGATTCTCCACTACTTTCATGAACTGAGTGCTCCTTGACCTGTCTTTGAACATCTTCGTACCTTCGCTCGCGCCTATTTCTAGGCTCGTTAGGAGCGACCTCTCTTGGTACCTCCTAGGCATTCAGATTTCCATTGCCCGGCACATCCCGATTTCCCAACCTATCTAAGACGGATTAACGCGGGCCTCTCGACCCAGCTCGAACTGGAGATCAGCGCGAAGTGGTTGACCTTTCTTGCTCTACCGACCGAACAGACCGAGATTGCTACTGCTGAACCCTCTGAGGTGCACCCCTCTCACGAATGAGCAACTCTCTCTTGTATAAGTCATCCATTCGCGTGAGTGCTTCGAGAATTCCCGGTCTTTTTGGCGCAGGTGGTGGAAGTGGAGGCACCTCTTCAGCTCAGACCTCTTCAACGACGGGGGCCTCCACTCGCACTTGCTCACTTTGAGCATGAGAATTCTGGCGACTAAGCTACTCTTGCAAATCACCAGCACGGGGTCGGGATAACTGCTCTCGCAGGTCCCTCCCCTGAGTAACAGTTTGCCCCACAGTACCATTCGCTTATACCTGAGGTTACATTCTACCTTGACCTTGACCTTGACGACTCTTGGTGGTCGCCATTGCTACATACTTCCAACCTTTCTCAGTTAGTTAGATCCACACAACCTTTTGTATCGATCCCCACGGACGGCGCCAATGTTGGTTTTATCAACCACGAATGGTCGAACGGCAGACCAACACCACCAGAAAATTGACTAAGTATTATGGAGTGAAATTAGAGCAGCGTATCGACCCTTTTTGTATTATTAATAGCTTAGCCTTTCTCAAGGCCTTAAACTTCTATTTACACAAGTAAGGAGGGATTTCTCCCTTTGGTAACCCCAAACTACCATATACAAGTTAGGATTTATTTCCTTATTACATTTAGGTACTTCCTTAATCTACTTTGATCTTCTTTCCATATCTTCCACGTGATTCTTGCGCCCAACCGCCTTTGCCTTTAGGAAACCTTCTAAAATTCCTTTAGGAAACCCCATAACCGCCTTTCCTACCTTGGCCCCAGCCCTTAGGTCGGCCAGACTGACTCATCACTTGAGAGACCACCAAGCATATTCTTTTCATTCTCAAACTCTTCCTTGAACGTGTTCCACAAGGCTGTCCACTGAATAACCTCTTTAACAAATCCGTGACCGACCGACCGATCGTCGGCCGACCCTCGACAGGCCATCACCCTTTCTTCCGAGTCCTCCTCTCTTCTGCCTTTCCTATTGCTCCCTTCGATCTTCTCTATCTCGATTCCGAGTTCCAGGTACCGAGCCTTAGCTTATACCCCCATCACTTGCGATTTTACATTGCGTTCCATACCCCCCAATCCTCAGCGAAACGACATTTCACACCCGTACACTCACTTTCACTCATTTTTGATAAAATTAGGAGTCGTGCATGAATCTGGCGAAAATTATTAATGCTAGCTTCTCCCCTTTTAGACCGAAGTAGATCAAGTTGCTGTTTAAGTGTTTTGATTTTCTTGCCAAAATTATGCCAGTGTTCACCACCCCATTGTAACAGTGCATTACCACAATGGGAGATCTTCCCCTTCAGATTAATTGTCTGAGCAATAGTCCAGGCATCTTCCACTACCTTTGCGCAATCTTCATCCCTCACCCATGCATTCTCGAAGCGGAAGCGTCGGATTGGGCGAGAAAAGTCTTCTCCGTCAGGTTTAATGTGGAGGAAGATGGTCGAATGATCTGATTGCATCATTGATATATTAAATACCTTAGCATAAGGATATATTGTTGTCCAGCTATTAGTGGCCACTACTCTATCCAACCGTTCTTCTTAGGGGTGTGCTAACTATGGAAAAAATTTGGTTAACCGACCGAACCGAAAAATTTTGGTTAACCGTAATCGAACTGACTTTTTCGGTTCGGTTAATGGTTAAAGGAATTTTAAAATTTCAGTTAACGGTTAATTCGGTTCGAAACAGTCGGTTAACCGAATTAACTGAACGGTTAACCAAATTTTTTTAATATATATATAAATAAATAAATATAAATACTTATGTGTAATACTATACCCTAAATCCCTAATTCTTATACTTATAGTGTTGTTGCGGTATTATTTTTGTATATTTTGTTATAAATTTATTATGATATGTATTTTATTTTAATTGAATTTATTATTTTAGATGTTATTTTTATGATTTTAAATTTTAGTTTTAAAAAGTTCGGTTAATCGGTTAACCGACCGATTAACCGAAAAAAATTTCGGTTTGGTTAATTCGGTAACACAAATTTCGGTTCAGTTAACGGTTAAAGGTTTAAAAATTTCGGTTAATTCGGTTCGGTTAACCGAATGAACACCCCTAGTTCTTCTACAAAATTGTGTGTTCCTTTGCCTCTTTCCTTGGTGAAAGGGTAGCCTTGCATGCCTAAGTCACCTAGACCACAACCAAACAGTGTCGAGTTGAAGCCTCAGGTTAGGGAGTCTGGATGGGGATGCTAACCTCTCTTTTTCTAAGTGAGCTGCCAGATCATTAAAATCGTCTAGAACAAGCCAAGGGAGGTTGGATTTGGAGGCCATTGATTGCAAAAGATTCCATGCCTTTTATCTCCGGCTCCTTTGCGGATGACCGTAGAAGCATGTAAGTCATCATGGTTGTGTTTCTGAGAATAAGAACCTGCCAATAGCAAGTAAAAAAACATCAATTAGATATGAACATTTGAATTTTAATACTAATTATTCGTAATAAAATTTTCCGCACAAACTAAATAATAGAATATAAAATCTACCTTTATTCTTTTTAATTGAAATTTAAATTCCATTCTTCATAAAGGATAAATGTTGAACCACATGCCCCAAATGTTAATTTTACTGGCTTGAAATCTTGAATATTTGAATTTTGACCCGAGAGTGTAAGAAGTCCATTTTACCAATTTCGGGTCAATTTCTCGGATCTTCATAAAAAGGATCCTCCTCCACTCCACACCCTCGAATATTCCCTTTCTCTAGCCTCTCATCATCGTCATCGTCATCGTCAATTTGTCCTTCCAAGGCAGCACTCCTTTTCTCAGTGGAAAGCAATTCGAATCAATCAGCGCCTCGATACGCTAACTGTTTTCTATATGCGTTAGATCTGAGAATTCGCGTCTTCTTCTTCTTCTTCTTCTTCTTCTTCAGTACATGCGGTGGTGAAGGACCCGGATTTCTGGCGGCCATGTCTGGGGCTGGAGAGGCCGTAGGGCATGTCAATTTCCCAGCAATGACTGCAAAGGACCGGTCCGGATGCTGCAATCCGGTTAAGAAGCCCGGCCCGGTCTCCATGGACCACGTGCTGGCAGCTCTCCAGGAGACTAAGGAAGAGAGGGACATTAGAATCCGGAGCCTCTTCAGTTTCTTCGATTCCGACAATGCTGGCTACTTGGATTACGCCCAAATCGAGAAGGGCTTGTCCTCTATGCAAATCCAGGCGGACTACAAGTTCGCCAAGGAGCTCCTGAGAGTGGTTGATGCAAATAAGGATGGGAGAGTGGATTATCAGGAATTCAGAAAGTATATGGATGATAAGGAGCTGGAATTGTACAGGATTTTCCAGGCTATTGATGTGGAACATAGCGGCGGCATTTTGCCGGAAGAGCTCTGGGATGCTCTTGTAAAGGCTGGTACTTACGGTTACTTGTTTCATTTCTTTCAAAAGTTTTACAATATCGAAGTTCTTCCTTACTATGGGTCTATGACTTTATGATCATTGATTATCAATAATGGTTGCTTGTTATTGAAATTATAATTCAGCATGGGGAGTTTAATCAATCATACAACTATGTAATTAACTCTTGAGATGTTTGGAATGTGGTGAATATATTCAAAGTGGCAAAGTTATTAGAACAAGAAAAACTCCATAAGTTTAAGTGGAATCGAGTTGTTCCTTGTTTTTTGTAAAGTTACATTGAAAACTCCAAGTCTGCTGAATCTGATTCCTCATCCTATGTGGCTCGCTAAGGTTATTTATTTATTAATTTAAATTAATGGCCTTTGCCTGGTTCTTTCAGGATCATCAGTCATCAGCATATACTCAATACTATATAATTTGCAGAAAGTATATATAAATGTTGCTGATTGTCTTTTACTCTTTTCCAAGAGTCAGAATGCTTTTTATAAGTAGTATCAATATGAAAGCTCTTTCTTTCAATTGTCCAAACAAAAAAAAATAAAATAAAATAAAAAGAATCTCTCTTTTTTCTTTTTTCTTTTTTTCCAATGAGTTTGAACACTGCTGACTGCTCTAGTGTTAGGCAAATACTTGCTTGAGCCACCAACTTTCATGTGGTAATACAATCCCCTGTTAATGATATTCAGGTGGTTTAGGTGCTAGCTGAATGCAAGTGTATTACCACTTGCACGTCATTGATTGGGTGCATGCTAATCTGTTTCAATTATAGACTTACCTAAACATTAGTAAATTATCAATTGCTGGTACTAGGATAGAAGGTCTATTGTTCAGTTGTTTCGATTGTAGACTTAGCATAACAGATGTTTACAAGTAATGAAGAGGATTGTCTAATAGCATTATAGCAGCATGTCAATTCTAATATTTGGAGTATTAACTGAAATGTTATAACTTCTCCTTCCATAACATATATGAACATTATATGATACATACATAATAAAACATTGGGGCATAGGAATAGATGGACCTAAAAGGGGTGGTACATCAACTACAAGTTTGAGGTTAAAATATCACTTATTGCTCATAATATGTATATTCCTCTAAGGGCTTCTCCAGAGAAAGAGAAAATAGTTTTTTTTCCCCTTTAGATGGCCAATCATGGTATTAAACTCTATTTATGTTTGATGATTTGTGTGATATGAATTTCTTGTCCATATTGTAGGTTGCTGAGAGCTGAACACCTTCTTATCACCTTCTTATGTTTGAAATTTTAATATCAAATAGAAGGGCTAAAGATGGCAATGAGAAAACCCTTGAAAAGTATATTTGGCAGTGCATCTGTTTTCATAGAGATATTACTCAGTGCCTTTTCTTTTTGTTTAAGGAGTATCACTTTTCTTTCATTTCATTTTTTTTTGTATAATCAGAAAACAAATGCTCCTTGTTAAGTGAAAGCTTTAGCTCTTATATCCATGATTAGTACTAGTGATGGTACAAGCATTATTAAATGTAACATTGACCCTCACAAGATCCTTTCAAAGGAAGGATATTGCAAAATTTGGAGTCATGGTGTTTATTTTTGCAGTAATATTCTCACTTTAGCTGGTCACTGTTATATCTTTCTTGACAGAGGATGGTTACTTAGTTCTCACATTAGATTCAGTAGACCTGAAAAATTATTCTTGACTAGTTTACTTTATCACCAAGTTGGTTGATCTTATTCTTACATGGGTCAATGTGGTTAGCTGAATTGCTAGATACTTGATTCATTCTGAAGCTTAAATTAAGGTACTTGGCTCTTACCAATGCTTAATATAAATCTCACTGGAACCGGCAGTAAAGTTAGAAAAACCTATTATAATTAAAATTAAAGGATAAGTGAAGAGCTAAGTTGAATGACTGCATTTGATTGCTCAACATGCAACAAATTATAATCTTAGTCATACTTGATTTTGGTGAGCATTCCCCAATGTAAAATTGCCTTCAATGAACTTTGGTAGCTAAGATTTAAATTGGTGTAATGAATATACCCATGCTGCAGATTTGTAAGTTGCTTTATATTTGTCAAGTGTTTACCCATTGTGATAAATGAAGCAAACATTTTTACTTTTAATGTTCACTTTCTTGGCAAATTTTTGGTTCCTTTGACTTTCTTTCATCCATGAATTGTTCCTTGGACGAAATTATCTTGATTGCTTTTTTTATCCTACTAGTTAGATGCTCCTTTATATGCTAGTTATTACTCGGAGAATTTGCATTTCATTTGGGATGGTTTCTTTTTTCTGTGAATCATCTTCTCTTAGAAGTTGGGGCAGTTTCTTTTTGCAGGGATTGAAATTGACGATGATGAACTCGCAAGATTTGTTGAGCATGTTGACAAGGATAATGATGGCGTTATAACTTTTGAAGAATGGAGGGATTTTCTTCTTCTCTATCCGCATGAGGCTACCATTGAAAATATTTACCGGTACTTGGAAAGGGTCTGTCTTGTAGATATTGGTGAACAAGCAGTGATTCCTGAAGGCATCAGCAAGCATGTTCATGCATCTAAATATTTGATTGCAGGAGGGGTTGCTGGAGCTGCTTCTCGTACAGCAACTGCACCCCTTGATCGCCTTAAAGTGGTTTTACAAGTTCAGACTACACGTGCTTCCATCATGCCAGCAGTGAAAAGCATATGGAAAGAGGGTGGAATTTTGGGATTTTTTCGGGGCAATGGAATAAATATTTTGAAGGTTGCACCTGAGAGTGCCATTAAATTTTACACGTACGAAATGTTAAAGAATGCTATTGGACATGCCAAGGGACGGGATCAGAGTGATATAGGAACTTCAGGACGACTTATTGCTGGTGGATTGGCAGGTGCAGTAGCACAAACTGCTATATATCCAATGGACCTTGTGAAAACAAGGTTACAAACATATGCTTGTGAAGGTGGGAAGGTCCCACACTTGGGAAAATTGTCAATAGATATATGGCTTCGGGAGGGACCCCGGGCATTTTACAGAGGACTTGTACCCTCTATTCTTGGGATTATCCCTTACGCAGGCATTGACTTAGCTGCCTATGAGGCGTTGAAGAATTTTTCAAAGACATATATTCTCCATGATAGTGGTGAGGCTTCTAGTTTCTTCCTTATTTTGACCATATGTTTTATCTCTTCATCCAGTACAATATATTCTGAAGATTGCTCATTTAGCTACTTGGGTTTCAATGCAGAACCTGGTCCTCTTGTGCAACTGGGCTCTGGGACAATTTCAGGAGCTCTTGGAGCAACATGCGTTTATCCATTGCAAGTTATTAGAACTAGGTAAATCTGCAACTTGATTGGTCTTTGCCACATTTCATCCTGTGGTTTGAACAAGTTGTCATTGATTAAGTGTAACATTTCTTTGATTAATGCCTACTTGTTTCGTTGTTCCTCAGAATGCAAGCTCAACCTATGCATACAAATACTGCTTACAAAGGAATGTTCGATGTATTCCTCAGAACATTTCGACATGAAGGATTAAGGGGCTTCTACAAGGGGCTGTTCCCAAATCTTCTTAAGGTTGTACCAGCAGCAAGCATTACATATCTGGTTTATGAAAGCATGAAAAAGAGTTTAGATCTTGAGTGAGTAGCTGATACAAGGTTCTACAGGCAGCACAATTTTTATTAAATGAGGTAATTGGTGATGATGACGAATAAAATTCTTAATCAAATTGGAGATTGGTGATGTCTTTATTGAAATTTGAAGCCAAACACTTAATTTTTAATCTGTTTGGATAGATTGAGAGATTGGATGAATCACTATGTTCATCACATTGACTGACTAGTGTCTATGGCTGTGACTAGTATAGTACTAGTTCGTATGCAAAAGAGATGTGTTTCGAGTAATAGGGATATCCTTGTACAATTTTGCCTAGTTGTATGCAAAACGAAAATGTCAAAGTTGGGGAACCTTAAGATTTTTGTTACATTAATAATAAATATGCAGACAAGTTGAAGCTCTGCCACTCTTATCATCTGTTGCATACCAGTGACATAGATTCATTGATGTTCTGTGATTACTTATTACTAGAGCTTGAAGGGGAGGGTGTGTTTCTGCAGATTTGCTGCCATGCTGGATTTCCCAAGGGAAGCTCAATTGTGGTGGATACACAACACATGATCAATTTAGCAGGTGAGTCAGACATAACAATAAAAGACCACTTTGCCCCTTTCAATTCAGGATAAAATCAGATTTAATCTTTTCTGGTCACATTTGCCCGCCGGACCAAAATTGAGAAAAAATGCATAGTCAAAGTACGCAATTAACATTTTTGAAAGTCGCGGATAGCAATTAACACAACGATAATAGTCAGTGGACCAAAATAGTAATTTTCTCTATAGCCAAATCATTATTACTAAGGGCATATTGGTCTTTATATTCATAATTCCTTACCATTCCAAATCCAACCAAACAATGAAATTCATATTCTCAATAATTTCTTTTCCACAAACCAAACAGTGGAAGATGTTTTCCTGATAATTTGTTTTTCATGGAATTTGAATTACATTTCCTTCAAATATTTTCCAGCGAACCAAACGGGCTGTAATGGTACAATTATACATTACTTTACAAATATTGTATTATCAATAAACCAGTTGAAATAAAAAAAATAATAAAAGAAAAATATGAAGAGACAAAAATATCCTTGCTAAAATTAAGAAAAGTCATGAGAAATGACTAAAAATGTCTAAAAAAAAAAAATTGTCTAGGATGTTAAATTGCAAAAACAATAGTCTGAGACTAAATTTGGAATTGCCACCAAAGACAAGGGGCCTCTGGTGGAATTAACTATATTATTTTTTTATCAAACAAAATTGTTCTTACATCATTAAAGTTCCATATCTATAAGTGAGTGGGTTCCAATTCATGACATCCAATTGTTATAAACTGTATTAGGATGTATTTCAAGTATAGGAGGGAGAATTTTTTAGGGCACAAAGCATACACACACAGACACACACACTAGCAGGGTATGCGCGATGCGCGTAGCGAAAGGCCCAATGTTGATTCTTTTATAAGAGTTTTGATTTAGCATGATAGTAATAAAATATTGGCATGAACTTATGATATTGTTTGGTTGTTGTTTTGAACATGAATTGTTGGTCGTAGAAATGGGCCGGATGAAGGTAGGGTTTGTTTTGTTCCGGATTGCCATAAGCCACGAGGTGGTTTCTTTTTCTCTGTCAGTACGGTAGAAATGAGGATATGCTTCCTTTCAGCCCTAAAGAAGGCACAATTGACCTTTTGTCGATCTCTAAAATGGAAGTTAGTGGGTTCCTCTCATTCGCAAGAATCAGTATTATTACAGTATACGAATGGTCAAAATAAGATTAGTATTTGGAGAATATATTTTCAGAAGGAAACGAAGCGAAATGTAAGTTAATATGTTAAAATGATATAGATATAAATATAATTCGAAATGTATAAGATACAAATATAAATATGGCACCCAAAGACTACCTGTAATGCTTTCTCCTAAATGTGGGATCTTCAAGGTGTTTAGAGTTTCAGAAATGGACAACAATTAATGGTTATTCAGAACGTCAAAAATTAGTGCAGCTGACCACCAACGAAAATCACCTATAAAAGGGAAGGTAGAGCCAACAATAGAGCATCAAGTTAACTAACACATGTGTAGTATTCCTTGTTTTCTTTGCAGAAGAAATTGATTCCAGCCAAAATTCAGTGCATGTGACCGCCGAGTAGTGGAAGAATTACTTCGATGGACCACCAATTACCGTAGAGGACTGGAAAGAGTGGAAGAAGTCGTTTCGTGCAATGGTGATGCAAAAAATGGCAGAGGAAGGTGGATACTCAGCGGGCGTATCTGCAGACAAGGAAGAAGAAAGACAACACAATCAGTGACGTGTAACACTCGCAACGAAATCCTCAACAGAATCACTTCGCACTACTGGTAGAAGTAAGCCTAGTGGTAAATCTAAGAAGAAGTGATGTCACTTCATTCCAGAGACAT
Organism: Ipomoea triloba; assembly: GCF_003576645.1. Taxonomy (NCBI): domain Eukaryota; kingdom Viridiplantae; phylum Streptophyta; class Magnoliopsida; order Solanales; family Convolvulaceae; genus Ipomoea; species Ipomoea triloba. The sequence goes on from NC_044917.1 coordinate 21,919,197, forward strand.
TTCCATATGAAGCCGGGTCATCTTCGTCAAAACAGCCGGAAGTGTAAATCGACGCACCCGAAAGCTTTCGCAGTTGCAATTTTTTTTTTTTGTTTAAATGTGTATAGCGCATCTTATGTTTTCAGACCATGCACTTTAAAGTGTAAAGTCGTGCACCTTAAGACTTAAGTGCATCGTTTAATTGAATAAATTATTTATGCAATAATCCATACTTCAATAAATTATTTCAATTGTACCATCAACTACATTCACATCGACACCCTCAATTACTTCAACACATTATTTGAATAAATAAAACGACCCTAAGCATTGAAACTAGGCACCTTAAACACCAAAAGAACGCATCTTAAAGTTTAAATTTACGCAATTAATAGTTTTAGGCATAAATCAGTGAACACACAAATCTACACACATTATGTGTATAAACCACGCACCTTAACGTCTAAATGCACACATCTTAATAGCTTTGTAGTGAATACACAAATACACGCACCTTAGGCTTTCAGACCATGCACAATAAAATTTTATTTTGTGCACCTTAAACAGCAAATCTACGCACCTTAAGATTTACAGGTACGCACCTAGTGTAAACAGTTGCTCACAGTTAAGAAAGTTGAGATTTTCTACTTCAAACCTTAAGGTGCATATAAACCGTACATATAAACCGTAAGGTGCATTAAATTTTAAGGTCAAACAGGTAAGATTTTCTATCGCGAAGTTATATCTACGTACATTTAAACCTTTAACGTAGCTTATAGGGAATATACCTTGGGTACACGATTTACTATACGATATACGATCCTAGGTCGGTCCAGATTCGGGTCAGGGTCATGTGGTCGGGTCAATGTCAAACAATCAATGTCTTAGGCCTATATAAAGGCCTTTAAACTCTCAAGTAAGAGGGACTTCTCTCTTTGGCTCTCTCTCTAGACAGAACTCAAGAGACCCTTCTCTATTTTCCTCTACTCTACCTCTAAACATTTAATAAAAGAGGTTTTCTTAAGCTAATTTTTGACTTCTTCATCTGTTAATTCTTCATTCATTGTACACACTCAAAATACATTGAACAATTTGTTCTATCAGTAGCCTTATTCGGAATGGTGCAACCTTTAACGTGATCAATCAACCTTTAATTCAATGTGTTTTGGAATTAAGGACGATGACAATCATTCAATGGTCTCTTCAATGTCATTAATATTTTTTTTCACTTGAATCAGGTACATTCTTCCACCTATAAATTGAGAATTAAGCTATCCCAATTTGTGTAGAGTTGTCTTTGATTTACCATTCTTCCTCGAGTTCTAGTGTTCCTACCCAATTCAGCAGAACCTCCTCTCCACCTAGGCTTATTCCAGCAATACCATGTGCCAAATATGTAGCTGGCAAACACTCTATACCTTCTAGCAAGAAGTATTGAAGGATGTTGTGAAAACAGAAGGTGGTCTCCATGGCATATGCAAATCATAAGACGAGACATAAATGAATTTGACTGCATCTTATGATCTGCATATGCAATGGAGATCTACCTTCGGTTTTCACAACATGCTTCAGTACTTCTTGTTGAAGGCATACAATGTTTGCCAACTTTCAAATATGGACTATGTGATGTTGGAATAAGCCGAGGGGGAGAGGCTATGTTGACTTGTATAGGAACACTCGAGCTAGAGGAAGAGTAGTAAATCAAAGGCAACTCCACACACTCCAGAGGTTGTGCTGATTTGGACTAAATGAAGATTGTTTTATAGACGTTACGCACCTTGTACTATTATTTCGCGCACCCTAAACCGAACATCGACGCACCTTAAGGCTTTGACAATTGAAACTTTTTTCTTTTTCTTACAAGTCATTTAATACACGAATCAATACACCCTATGACTTGAAACCGCGTACCCTAAGCAATTAATTGGCGCACCTCATGCTTCTAGATGAGGCACCTTGTATTGTTAATACACATTTTAAACGATTAATCTAATTGTGACAACTGTATTCACTGTCAGCATCTTAAAGCTTTCTCGAGAATCAAATTAGAAGCTTTAAATGTGGGAACTTCAAGGAATTTGGAGTTTGCAAAAAATACAGCATTGAATGGTCATTCAAAACGTCAGAAATTAGTGTATGTGACCAAGTTCACAACACTCTATTCTTCCGGACCATGCGCCTTGTAGTGTTATTTCGCACATATCGACGCACCTAAAACAATTAAAACACGCACCTTAAAGTATTAATCCAATTACATCCGGATAAGTGACAAGTGCATTAATTGTGAGGACCTAAAGCTTTCTTGTGAATGAGATTAGAAGCTTTAAATGTGTGAACTTCAAGGCATTTGGAGTTTGAGAAACAGACAACTTTGAAGGGTCATTCAAAACGTCAAAAATCAGTGCATGTGACGAAGTTGATCGTCTATAAAATGGAAGGAAGAGCCAACAAGAGAAAATCAGATTAAGTGATACTTCTGTAGTAATTCGTCATGTTTTCTTTGCAAGTTAACCTAGTTGTTATAGTTATTTCTTTTGATGAGGAGATCAACACCCCAGACAAGGAAGAAGAAAGACAACCGCCTTAGTAAGCCGTAACACCACCACCAGAACTCTCATTTACATCCACACACGAGTTGTCAGCATAATCATTTCGCTGTACTACCACCAGCAAGCCCAGCGGAAAATCTAAGAAGAAGTGGTGGAAGAGTCGTACGAGTGGAGCGTGCATTCATCACATCCACGTGAACCTACAAAAGTCAGCAGGGCCTCTCTACCTAGGCTTATTTCAGCAACACCTAGTGTCAAATATGAAGGTACAAAAAATTGTGCCTTCTAGCAAGGAGTATTGAAGGGGTGTTAGAGTTTTTGGATGAGCATTGTGTAGTGGAGAATCTCTTCATTCCAAAGACGTTTATATCCGTCTTAGCATGCAATAAAGTACCAGAAGAAATATCTCCAAAGGTGTTAATGGATCCCACTTTGGGATGTTTGCTGCTACGGTTTCCATTTTGATAGACGTCGCACCTTAATTACTAAAACCACGCACCTTAAAGAGTAATTCAATGCACCTTAAAGTTTTAATCCAGACACCTACTCTTTTAGTATTTTTTTAAAATGTGTATTAGCGCACCTTACGCGTCCAGACCACACACCTTAAAGTGTACAATCGTGCACCTTTAAATATGTATGAGCCCACATTATGCTTTGAGACCACTGACAAGTGTATTCAGTGTCAGTACCTTAAAGCTTTCTCGTGAACGAAATCAGAAGGTTTAAAATGTTGGAATTTCAAGGCATTTGGAGGTTGAGAAACGGACAACATTGAATGCTCATTCAGAACGTTGACATTAATGTGGAAAATGCAACGCAATCGTTATAGTTATATCTTCCGATGAGGAGAGCAACTCCCCAGACAAGGAAGAAGAAACCCAACCTCTTGGGCAAGCTGCAACACCGCCACTGGGACTCTCACTTACATCTACAAATGAGTTATCAACATCATCAGTTCGCTCAACAACTACCAGCAAGCCTAGTGGGAGATCTGAGAAGAATTAATGATCGTAGAAACTATTGCAGATGTGTATTTTTGTGTTTATACGTGTATTAGTGAAACTTATGCTTCCAAAATACACACATTCAACTGTATCCGGTACCTTAAAGAGGGGCAGAACACCAAAGAGTAGTAAAAAATAGAACTCGAGAAAGCAAATAAAATAACAATAAACGAATGAGCCAACGACGGAGTGGAAAACAAAACAAAAAGCCCAATTACAAATAATGAATGTAATAATGAACGACGATGCAAACGTAACACATAAATTAAGTAGCACCTCAAAACGGGCGGCTATAGATACCCGATCAGCAGACTTTAACTGCATTAATAAGTTAGAAGAAGGACGAGGAAAAAAGAAAAAACACAACGTAAACACATGTTAGTATTAAGGCTGCAAAGTTGGCCAAAAAGACGCGACAAAGGAAAAAAGAAGCGCAAAATTTCCAACTAGCACCTGGGTTTTTTAAATGAGCCTAAATGGGGGGTCAAAACGGAAGGAAACAAATACAGTAAGAAAACGGAGGAAGAGAATTCCATGCCTTAAACGGTGGAAGAACAATGAAAATGGAAGGAATTTATCGAAAGGAGTTCACCGGATGGAAAGTGCCGGTAAGGCCGCATTGCCTTAAACAAACAGAATAAGTCACAGAGAAAATACACCACGTATGAAAATTATTGAAAAAACCACTACTGTGAAAACGCAAGCCATAACTGGAGTAAAACTTGGCAACAAACCAATGAGCACAATTGTTCAGGAGAACATGCTTTGTTCATATGCCGCAAACAGGAGAAAAATGGATGTACACGCCTGTGAAAATGGCCTGTCAGAAGGAAACCGAAAGAAACGAAAGGAACACTGCGAAAGAAGCAAAGCGGAAGAAAAGCGTTAAAAAGGGACAACAGAAATTGGAATACAAACGGAAGAAACATAACGGAAGAAGGACAGCGGAACCAAATGTCGGCAAGACTATGGGGACCAACGCAATCGAAAAGAACTGTCGGAATAAGGCACCACGCACGAAAAAAAAGAGTATAAGGCGCGCAGTTTCAACTTTCAAATGTGAGCATGCGGTTTTTTGTGTATGCAACCAACGCAAAACCAAAATAAAGGAGAAAAAGTAAACTACAGCCGGCAAATTTTGTTTCGGTGTGTGGATTAATACTCAAAGGTGAAGTGTATTAGTTGTAACTAACAAGAACAAAAAGTTTCAAATGCTGAAGTGCATAGGTGCGCCCATTTACGCTCTAAGGTGTGATTTTTTACAGTATAAGGTGCGTATTTTGGAAACGCAAGGTGCAGCAAGCCGCAATTTTATTAAAAGCGAAGGGAAAAATTGTAATCTAGAGAACACCCACCTTGCGGCGTTATACGGTATACGTTACTTACGGCCAAATGGGGTTGGTCGTTGTTATCTTCTCCAGAGGAAGCATATGAACGGAATGAAGAGTAATTTATAAACATGCGTTCAAAAAAAATAGAGGGATACAACGGAAGAAGAAATGCGAAAATGGAATGAAAATACTGGAAGAAGTTGCACGTGTGGAAACAGCTGGAAAAACTGGATTGGCCAACGCAAACAGAAGGAGGCGCGGGAATAAGCAACGGCAAAGAAAAATTAAAGGCAAATGTTTGAATGTTGCAATAAAGGCTAGCCGTGCAAGTGCAATATGGAAATTAAGCCAAAACTCGGCAGCGAACCAATGCGAGTAACTATCCAAGATATCTTGGCTGGGTACAAGCGTTACAGAGAAGGGGGAAACGAAAAGAAGTGGACGCAGAAGAAACCTGTTAGAAGCAAACAGAGATGGAGAAGTGTTGGAAGAACGGAAGAAAAAAGGGGAAATGAAACGAAAGGAACATGTCGAAACAAGCACAGTGCAAGGAAGATGTCTGCAAGACCATGCGCATCAACTCTGCCGGAAGGTTGTGCCGGGGAAAACTATCCGGACGGAAAGGAAAACAAACATTAACCGCTAAACTCTTTGGGTAAGGCAAATATGATTCTAAGCTCTGCGGTTTGTCTGATAAGGTGAGTAGTTTCAAATTGGGAAGGTGTTTTTTTTTTCGCACTCAATAAGCCGAGAGCAAAAAATAGACAGGAAAAAGTTGTCGCAGCCTGCAAAAGTTAGTGCGTTGATCTGTCTATTAAATGAATTGTAAGAAAACTAAAGAATTTTCAACTGCTGAAGAGCGAAGTTGCATCAGTGAACCCTGTCTATTCCGAGTTTGAGCAATTTAAAGTGTGTACCGTAGACACGCAAGGCGAGGCAAAGTGTCCGTTGAAAGAGTTGTAAATTGCAACTGCGAAAACACCAATTCCATTTGATGTACTGTATAGGTTACTCACGAGCAGATCGTTTTGGTTGTAATTATCTTGTTCAGAAGAAGCATATGAGCAAAATAATGAGGAATTTAGATAGTTTAATTCGCACAACTAAAGCGATACATCTTTGGTTCCTTGAGCAAGACAGGTTGCCTTTCGTGAGTAACACATGAAGAAATTAAATATTCCGATATACAAATATAGAATACAAGAAGTGTAGTGTGTATTGGAGAGAAAATAGGGATACATCTTGGCCTCATTTAGTCACAGCGGAATTGAAAAATAAGCAGGGGAAAGGGCGTGGGTTTTGTATGTGTTCCTAAAATACATGGTATGTGTAGTCAAATTGCGCCTTTCTCAAAGTTTTGGAGCTCGTTTTGCGTTCTTAATATGGTCTACCGAGATGTTTAACGGGCATGGGTTGTGTTCTTAAGTTACACCATTATAAGAATTTAAGTGCGCGGTCGATGTTGTTAAAGTGCTTTGAAAAAAAAAAAGGGAAAAGACAATGAGGAAAAAATAGAGGTTTTGTGTCAACGTTGTACGTACGTGCTTTCGACGACAAAGCGGGGGCTGGATAAAGCAATGAAGAGACAGAAACCAAACTGCATTCATATGTTATCATGAAAATATGCAGCAATAAGACTTTAACTGCGTGGTTGATGTTGTTAAGGTGCTTTGAAAAAAAAAAGGAAAAACACAATGAGGAAAAAATAGGGGTTTTGTATGAATGGTATAGGTACGTGTTTTCAATGACAAACGAGGGCGCTAGATAAAGCAATGAAGAGACATAAACCAAAGTGCATTCATATGTTATCACGAAAATATATATCATGCTCTAATGAGAACAAGTGCCCAGAAGAGAAATAAGAACCATTTACAGCTGTCTATGTGTCCAAATCAACGAATCAGATGTAATTTTTTTAAAAAAAAAAAAGATGTGGTGGCATTTTTGTAAATAACTCAAACTTTGGTGCAAGTAAATGTGTTATAAGTGCAAATAGTTGGTGCACCTTTGCAAGTAATAAAGTGCAAGTAAAAGCACTTACAAGTGCACCTATTTTCATTTACAAGTGTAAGTAATTTACGCTGTTAACATTCGTGCACCTAATTATAACGTTAGGTGCAACTAGTTATAACGTTAGGTGCAGTTAGTATTAATGTTCAGTGTAAATTTTACTTGCACATGTAATACATATTACATGCACTTGTGCACCTATTTTCACTTACAAATGCAAGTAATTTACATTGTTAACATTTATGCACCTAAGTGCACCTAGTTATAACCTTAGGTGCAACTACATCTGGACACGTGGCGCGCGGCGATTGGTTCTTAGTTCTCTCCTGGGCGGTGCGTTATCATTTGAACATATATATATATATATATATATATATACATATATATATATATATATACATATATATATATATATACACATATATATATATATACACACATATATATATATACACACACATATATATATATATATATAGGGGCGCGCTCCCATGTGAACTGCCGCCCAAGAAGAAAATGAGAACGCTTCACAGCCGTCCACGTGCCCAGATCAACGAATCAGATGTAATTTAAAAAAAAAAAACAACGCGATTGCATTTTCGTAAATAACTCAAACTTTGGTGCAAGTAATTTACCTTGTTAATATTCATACACCTGGGTGCAACCTAGGTGCACCTAATTATAACATTAGGTACACCTAGTTATAACATTAGGTGCACTTAGTATTGATGCTCAGTGTACAATTCACTTGCACCTTTAATACATTTTATTTGCATCTGCAATACATTTTACTTGAACATGTGCACCTACTTTCACTTAAAAGTGCAAGTAATTTACCTTGTTAACATTCATGCACTTGGGTGCAACCTAGGTGCACCTAATTATAACATTAGGTGCACCTAGTGTTAACATTCATGCACCTGGGTGCAACCTAGGTGCACCTAATTATAACATTAGGTGCACCTAGTTATAACATTAGGTGTACTTAGTATTGATACTTATTGTACAATTTACTTGCACCTGTAATACATTTTACTTGCACTTGTGCACCTATTTCGCTTACAGGTGCAAGTAATTTACCTTGTTAACATTTATGCACCTAGGTGCACTTAGGTGCACCTACTTATAACATTAGGCGCACCTAGTTATAACGTTAGGTGCAACTACATCCTGGACACGTGGCGCGCTGTAATTCGTTCTCAGTTCTCTCTTGGGCGGCCCATACGCACCTAAACGCTATATATATATATATATATATATACATATATATATATATATACACACACACACACGCGCACACACACACACACACACACACATATACACACAAACACATGATCAAATGAGAACAAATCCTTAAGAGATAAATAAGAATCAATCTCTGCCTTACATCTAAAAAAATTAGACGGATCAGATCAAATTTAAAAACAAATGCGATGATATTTTCGTAATTATCATCAATTTTATTATGTTCACTTGAACACTAAAATATGCAATTCTTGACTTTTCCAAGTTTGCACATTTAGTATTAATATTTTGCACATTTAGTATTAAGATTTTTGCATATTTAGTATTAAAAGAATGCACTTAAAAAATGCAAAATTTAATTGCACTTAGGGTTTCATTTTAGAGTTTATGACTGAGTTTTTGACTTTATTTGGTTTAGTGGCTCACTTTTGACTGCTTAAGGTCTAGCGTTTACGGTGTAGGTTTAAAATTACTTCTTCGTTGATTTTATAAAATTTACCGGGTTTGCATATTTAGTTGTTAAAGATTGCATATTTAAGTGTTCAAGCTTGTATAGTGAAGTTGATGATAATTACAAAAACGCCACTGCATTTTAAAAAAAAAATCTGCCCATATCAACGACTCTAAAAATAAATTAAGAAACATAGTGATTCTAATCTACATGACGTCATCTTCTCCAGTAAACCATCTCTGATCTACTATCTTTGCATTTTGTTCAAATCATGGAAGGCATATAACTATCTCCCGGAAGGCACAACAGTGTACACTAGAAAGCATAACAATGTGCTTTATGTTGAAACCCTAAGCCCGTTTATCAATATGCCCATTAGGTTGATAGATTATTCTTGTATAAACAGTGGTAGTCTGTACAGTTCTTGAAGTGTGTGAAATAGATGAACCTTCTATTCTCTCACATCTTAACATGGTATCAGAGCCTAAAACAAACCCTAGTTATTTAGTCGCCGTTACCACCGGAGTAACAGTAACCTGCGACTCTCTTCTCCTTTTCCGATGAGTATTTGTGGTCGTTCTTCCATTCATGTACCACAGATATCCTCGTCGCATCGTCGCGTGTCTTTAGTTGTAATCCAGTTGTCGTCCGCTGTCGCTCGTGCCTCACATACCACTACTGTCGCCGGGGATCTCCACCGTTTTCTAGCCAGATCTCCTTCCACCAGTCTCCGATCAAGATGCCGCTGTCACCATTGGAATCTTCTTGAGGAGACGCTCCTATCTGTGTTTTCAGATTTCGCCGGTCATTGTCGCTACAATCATTTGCCGACCACCGCTTTCAGAGACTGGAATAGTTTGTATTTTTTCTTCCTTCTTCTCATTATGGCATCATCTTCAACTACTTTTACCTCTTTTCCTACTATTACTATGGATAAGTTGGTTGGAAGTGAGAATTATGCATCTTGGGTTGCATCCGTTAAACTTTGGTTCAAGGGTCAAGGTATGTCTACCCATCTAGACACAAAGGTTGATGAAATTGTAGAAAACAAAGCCGAATGGGAGAGGGTGGATATCTTATTGTGTAATATGTTATGTCAGTCAATTGATACCAAACTCCATAACATTTACAAGGCATATGAGACTTGCTATGATGTTTGGAATAAAGCCACGTCTCTTTACACTAATGATGTCCAAAGGCTTTATTCACTGATGATTGGTTATGATTGGGATACTTCCACTTATTTATTATGATATATTGATATTTGAGAAATATGACTTGAATTCCTCCCTATATATGATTATTGGAACATATGCTTTTGAGAATGACTTATGAGAAAATCTATGCTTGAAATGATTATTTGATGAGTATTGCTATATGAAGTTATGAGTTCTTCTATATCTATGTTATGTTTTGAAAACACTTATGAGAGAAGAATATGTTTTGAAACTAGTATTATGTTGAGAATTATATCTTGTGAGAAATGATCTCTTGAAATCCTCCATACTAATATATATATTTTAGAACATTTTGAGAAAGTATTATGCCTTAAGGGGCTTATGATAGTTGTACTATGATTTGGAAGTAATTAGTGATTGATTTATGAAACGGTTATAATGCTTGAAAGTGCTAACTATTCATATCTCATATATTATGCCATGTTTTAAGTATAATGAACCATGGTTATGATACTTTGAAATATATAACGCTATTATTTTAGAATTTATTACCTTATAGGAATATGAAAGTGTTGTTGGGTAAAGTATAGTGTCCTTATTGAGTAAACTATTTTTCAGAAAAGCTATAAACTTTGTCTATGATATCAAGTGAAAATCATCTTGGGAAAGTATTATAACCCTTATATATAGTGTTGAGTTAAATTCATTTTAATAAAGCTATGTACTTATACATATGTGTGATCATGGGGTGGTTACTATTACTTATTGTGATAGTGAAAGTTGGTGGAGCCTTATGATATTGAGCGAAAACTGTTTTACAAAGGTTGTGGTTTTAAGGTGGTTGTTAGTACTTGGTGTTTTAACTGGAGTCTCAAATGTTGTATTTTAAGAAAACCTTATTGTGGGAAAATCTTTCGATTTAATTTGGTGCGAGTTAAACTTTGAAAATCTCCTCCCTTATTGTGAAAATCACTTCATTCAGTCTAGTGTGGACTTAAAGCATTTTGAAAATTCTTTTGGAAATGTTTTTACAAGGTCTTTGACTAATTGTTTTCTAAAATATGGTTTCTTCTAGTAGCAAAACCTATTTATAAAGTATACTTATTTTCAAATTATAAATGTAATTATTTTACAGGGCAAAGTGAACCTTACTTAGCATTTTTATGCTAACTTTGTGTTTCATATGTTCTTTCATAAACTTGTTTTTAGGATCTGAATAAGCAATTGATCAAGAGCGCTCTAGTATCCATTATGAGCTGATGGTAGAGCAAATGTTGAGAAATTAGAATGGTAGTTTAATTTTATTTATTGTGTTAAGGTTTTGGAGTTGAGAATACCTTGTTGTTGAATTTGGATAGTGATAAAGCTTTATTGAAATATTGAAGTTTGTAATAAAGGTTTAGCCTGAGCATCTAATCTAGGATGATTAGGTGTGGCGGTAACACCTTTTTTAAAGATAATTATATGTTCATTATGATTAATTTGGATTATTTAAATTAGGGTGTTACATATGCCCATTAGGTTGATATATTATTCCTATATAAATAGTGGTAGCCTGTACAATTTTTGAAGTGTGTGAAATAGATGAACATTTTATTCTCTCACATCTTAACATGGTATCAGAACCTAAAACAAACCCTAAATAAACCCTAGTTATTCAGTCGCCGCTACCGCCGGAGTAACAGTAACCCGCGACTCTCTTTTCCTTTTTTGATGAGTATTTGTGGTCGTTCTTCCATTCTTGTACCACAGATATCCTCGTCGCATCGTCGTGTGTCTCTAGTTGTAATCCGGTTGTCGTCCAATGACGCACGTGCCTCCACATGCCACTGCCATCACCGAGGATCTCCATTGTTTTCCAGCCAGATCTCCTTCCACTGGTCTCCGATCAAGATGCCGCTGCCACCATTGGAATCTTCTTGAGGAGACGCTCCTATCTGTGTTTTCAGATTTCGCCTGTCATCGTCGCCACAACCATTTTTCGGCCACCGCTTTCAGAGACTAGAATAGTGTGTATTTTTTCCTCCTCCTCCTCATTATGGCATCATCTTCAACTACTTTTACCTCTTTTCCTACTATTACTATGGATAAGCTGGTTGGAAGTGAGAATTATGCATCTTGGTTTGCATCCATTAAACTTTGATTCAAAGGTCAAGGTATGTCTACCGATCTAGACACAAAGGTTGATGAAATTTTAGAAAACAAAGCCGAATGGGAGAAGGTGGATGCCTTATTGAGTAATATGTTATGGCAGTCAATTGATACCAAACTCCATAACATTTACAAGGCATATGAGACTTGCTAGATGTTTGGAATAAAGTCATGTCTCTTTACACTAATTATGTCCAAAGGCTTTATTCACTAATCTCTAATATGCTTAAATTTTGTGGGACTGTTGATATGGGTATACTTGAATTATTAGGTCGAATTGAAGCTTTACAGCAAGAATACAATAACCTGATGTCACAGGAGAAGACTGCTGATGTAACACCCCAATTTTTCCACTTAAGAAAATACGGGTAAATTTTTTTTTAATTACAAATAACTTTTACAATAGCGGAAGCTTCAACAACAAATGGAAATATGGGTGTTATGCCACGTTCGAGTATCTCATACTCAAACGCACAGGCTAACTAACTTACTACCGATTACTAATACAATATTTGATTTGATTTCTAAAGGTATATAAAATCTTTACAATGATTCGCTCTCATGCTCAATGCCATGCAATCCAAACCTGCAAAATAACTAAAGAGGGGAAAAACAATATCAGCACGACGGCTGGTAAGACTTACTCCACCCCGTAAAACATTTTTGCATATAGCATATAGGAGCATATAATTTCCACATAACAATTTTAACCCCTTAGAATATTTTTAATCTCATAACATACAAATTATCTTTAACCAATTAGATATATAATTTGAGGAAATCATATACATCCAAATATATATCATAATATCTATAAAATTCTATGGGATCAACGGATTGCCTATCCATTATTCACAATTCTTCAACGACTATTTCCTCAAAATTCACCATATATCATATACCTCATCATTTCCATATAACCATTTCCTCAGGGCATTTCACAACATCATCAATATTCAAAAGAATTTATTAACTGATAAAATATCCACCAAAAGAGAATAATCAATTCCTCAAAACAATCACCAATGAGAGAATTCCAATCTCTCAATTAATCTCTTTCCACGAGATTAATCTTACAAAAATACATATTGAATTTCTCAAAGTCATCCACACTTTGATATATATAGTGTCAATGAGAAATGGGTACCAAATGAATAATTTTCAAGTTCTCAAAATATAAATTTCCATAAACAGGGAGTTTTTCCGGCTCCCTAGTGAGTCAGCTTTTACGTCACTACTCACTCCTCAAAATAACAGGGAAGTTATAAAACCCCCTAGTGAGTCAGCTTTTACATCACTGCTCACTCCTCAAAGTAAAAATATCAAATGGCACCATCCTCTTGACAAAATATATATATACATAACCTTAAAAGCTCACCACTTAAATCAAAATCATTACACCCAAATAACACTTTCAACTTTACACTTATACTACAACCTTTGTCACAATTTATTCATAGGCACAAATCATACCCTTATAATCTAAATATACTTATGCACATACCATACGACATGCAATTCCATCACATTCATATATACCTTTAAGTACTACACTAGGCAATAAATACCTAGAATATATATATCCAAACATATAGTATATTTCCTATATTAATTTAAATATAAAGAAATACACAAAACACATATCAACCTTCTTCACGGCATGTACACAATTAAAATACACAAATTGCAGATATCCAAAATATACCACAAATCTCAATTCACAAAATTCCACAATCACATAAATTCATACTAATCAATTTAGATCTCATATATCATTCAATAATCACATAATTATTTAATAATCATAATAAAATAAATATTGCACATAACCACGTATAAAATGATTTTAAATTGGGGTAAATAAATTTTAGGTAGACATAAATCTTACCTCAAAATCCGAAAATCAACATCATGAACCACCTAAAAATTGAAGGGTCAACAAGAAGGAATTTTTTTTTTTTTTATATATGAATGGAGGAAGATTTGGGCCCGGGGAAAAGAAAGGAAGAAGAAGAGGAAGTGTATATAGTTCACCTTCTTCCTTATCATATATACATATATACGTAATATTATATATATATAATAATAATAATTCTAATAATAAAATATATGGAATGAAACTCATCTCTTAAAATTAATATTTTAATCATATGGTAAAAATTGTGACACTTGTCACTACCTTGTGGTTCCAAAAATAAAATCTTCCAACTTATCAGTTGTGGTCCAAACAGATAAAGTTTCGGTGGAAAATAATTTAAATAGGAAGAATTTTGAAACTAAAAATTTATTCCAGACTAAACCTCAAAATTGGGCTAGGTTCGGTACACCGCGAAATATAGCGATGTTACGATCAAAATAAATTTTCACTCTTATAGCCCGTCCAATTTCAACTTAACTAAGCAGGAAGTTCATACTTAGTCATAATATGCATAATCATCCATTTCCTAGGAAATCCGAGCTGAAAATTCGTTCCTTAAAAATTTTACGGTTCGCGACCGGTACGTATGATCGCAGCTTAATAACAACTATACTCCCTTATAAAAATCCTTTTGAAGTATCGGGAGATCATCTTATGAATTTCATAGCCTAAAGACATATTTTTCGAACCTTAGTCTTATAGGAATAGGCGAGGGGTTACACTTTGGTATCATCAAAATCAATGGTTCGGGTTCTTAACAAATTGTTATACTATTGACCATGGTCCAGTTATGTTTCAAAATGATATTCAGATTATGTTCCAAAACGATATTCAAATTATGTACTTGCAATTAACATGTCATGTACCTAAGTTAATAATTATGTACTTATTGTAATTAACGTATTATATACTTGTAGTTAACATATTATGTATCTTCAGTTAATAAATTATGTACCTGTTACAATTAACATATAATGTATCTTTAGTTTATTAATAGGTACATAATCTTTAAAAGTACATAATATGTTAAGTTGTTAACTGCAGATACATAATCTAAATGTAATTTTAGACCAGAATTTATAATGTTAGGTGAACCTTGATCCATGGTATAATTTATCGGGAAAAAGCGGGAATAACAGTAAGAATTTCGGTGAGTGTTATGAAATATAATGCGAACTCAACTCCATCATAAAGGGCACTCTACCTATTAAATGACGCCAAAAAGCTTTTTGGAAATCTGCTTATTACATACATGTTTTTGGACCACCATACAACAAAGGTTCGACCAGAAAAAGATGAAACGGTGCAACCACTTCCCAATCAACCCTCCTTGCTGTGAAGGGTTTGTTGCATTCTATCTATCTAGACAAGGGGACGTGTTGTCCTCCAATATCCATTTTTGGTTCACACTCGAAGGGAATGTGATTGTATCTCCAAGGGGATACAACCCCACAAGGAGGAGATGCAACCCAATATGTTAAGGACAAAATGAAAACATGAAGGGTGTGTTTGGTTCGCACATGGGAATTGGAATCGGAATGGATATCAAATACTTGGTAATGGTAATGGTAATGGGTTTTGATGAAAGTATTTTGCATGTTTGGTAGTAGGATGGAATGGGAATGACTATTAATAGTTGGGGAAGCGGAGGAGGAAGGGGGTGAAACTCTTAGGGTGTGTTTGGTTCGCACATGGGAATCGGAATCGGTATGGGTATCAAATACTTGGTAAGGGTAATGGGTTTTGGTGAAAGTATTTTGTATGTTTGGTAGTAGGGTGGAATGAGAATGATTATTAATAGTTGGGGAAGAAATGAAGAAGGGAAATGAAACCCTTATTTAATAAGGGTATGGATTTTTCAATTAATGGGTATTCCAAAGCCAGTAGTATTCTAAAAACATGTCAACCAAACAATAACAATCACTTTGATACCCATACCTTATACCAAAACTCGTCAACCAAACACACCCTTATTTTATTAGGGAATGGGTTTTGCAATTAAGAGGGTAATCAAAACCCGTAATAGTGTTCTAAAAATCTGTCAACCAAACAATAACAATGACTTTGATACACATTCCTAATCGCTAAACTTGTCAATCAAACACACCCGAAATTGTTTTGTTAGAGATTGTTATTATTTTGTAATTATATTACTTTTCACTAATTCTCGGAGTCAAATTATCTATTTAGTCAATTTCAAAGTCAGATAGAGAATTAGTCCACATGAGAATGAGCCCCCATATAAGTATATAACATTCTCGAGTCTAATCTATACTATTAATAAAAACAAAATCTTTCGTTTTAACTTCCCGCCCAAAACACTCCTATACTATTAAGGTTTGCATAATATTGTAAAATATGGTAATACAATTTCTATTCGTACTACAATTGTACATTAAAATATGGTAATACAATTCCTAATATATTATATTATTTCCAACTTTCGTATTCCTAATACAATTCTATATTAAAATTATTAATCGTAATAATACAGTACATATACTTCACTACAACGTAATATTGTGAAATATGGTAATACATTTTATTATATATAATTTTTGATTTATTTGTTGTTTTAATTTATTGATTTACTCCAATTAATGTGTTAATTATTATGTACTTATTTGATTTTATTATTTCTCAAAAATATTGCAGCGGTTAGCAAACCAAATAATATATTTGCAATTAATAATGCGGACACTAGAGGAGCATCATTAAATGCAATCACAAATGATATATGTTATATTCAAATTATATATCCAATTTTTCATCTCAACTAAAGTAATATTTTAATCTAGAGTAAATCACCTATTTGGTCCCTCAATTGTTAGCGAACAGTCAATGTAGTCCCTTAACTCCGTATTAATCAATTTAGTCCCCGAAATTAATTATTTTTTGTCACATAACTCCATCCGACCGTTTTTGGGTGAGGACTCCGATTAACCGGGGGTATCTTGGTCATTTCACCGCCCACTCTCTCTGTCACCATTGCCCTCGTTAAACCGCCCTCGGCGGATCCCAAACTGCCACATTCCTCTGCTCCTACTGCCCTTGCACCGAAATCATCTTCTTCTCCAGCGGTAATTTCATCTTCCACTCTTGACCCTAAGCAACTGAGAGCTCTGCAATCTTTGAGTGTTCCTACCTCAAAAGATCCCTGTTCGCCCCTCCACAATCCTGGTGAGACAGGGTTTGGTTTCAACTTCGACGCCATCGCCGGTTTCGCTTGAGAACTAGCATCGCTTCTAGAACGCTCCCTCTCCCTCTCTCTATCTCTGTCACAGGCGAAATGACCAAAATACCCCGGGTTAATCGGAGTCTTCACCATAAAACGGTTGGATGGAGTAATGTGACCAAAAACAATTAATTTCGGGGACTAAATTGATGAATACGGAGTTAAGGGACTACATTGACAGTTCGCTAACAATTAAGGGACCAGATAGGTGATTTACTCTTTAATCTATTTTATATATTCAGTAATTGTTTTATTTTTATGTATTGATATTATTTTGTCTTTATTTGGTGCAATTATTTTTTTTTTTTTTTTTTTTGCAAAAAATTGAAGTTGCTAGCAAGCTAAGTTTATATGAATTGAACAATATAATTGGGCCCTTCAAACCTTCGACTATCGTCACAGATGGTAAGAATTTTCTCTATTAATTCACTACCTATTTCTTCATTTGTTGTATATGATAAATGTGTTGTTATATATGCTTGAATAAATGTGTTGTTATATATGCTTGAATAAAAACGAATTCTATATGATCAATGTGATGTTATATATGTTTGAATAAAACAAACTGCAGCTGATATGTGTAACATGTTTTCACCGTCCAATAAATGTTCATTGAATATGCCAAATATGTCAAGTTCAACGTTTTCATCACGCCAACCATTAGCTAATGTTATGAACGGTAATTTATACTTCACTGTTCATGAATTTTGCCTTTTGTCATTCCAAAATGTGTGTTTAACTTTTTTTCATTACTAAAAAGCAATTTTAAATTTTATTAAAGTGGAAAGAGAATCGCATCGTCGGTGTAATCGTGTTTCGCGATCAATTGTAAGAAATTCCAGTAGATCATCGTAAAGAACAAATGGGAGTAATTTAAACATGGATTTCAAACAGGTCAATGCTCAAAATAATAGATATGGTGAGTTTTCTTTCCTTTAAATACAAAAGTTCATTCGTTTCATTTTTTTCACAATATAAATAATGTGTGTTAATTGTAACCTGTTTACTTTACTAGATTGTTATTTTGACATTGGAGATGTCACTTATTCGTGTAAGAGTTAATTCCACCAATGGTCCTCCGACTATGTTGATTTTTCAAAATTAGTCCCCAACTTTTAATTTGGACAATTTAGGTCCCTAGCTTGACTTTCAAATTCTTTCCAATGTTGGTCATTTCGTCAAATTTTAGTTAAGTTGAGGTCAAAATGAAGGGGTAAAATTATACGTTCACATGTTTAATGTATTATTACTCATATTTCTTCTGTTCTATACACTATATATATGAATATAATCTCAGTCGAAGTCTAAATCGGAACCATTGATCCCAGTCAAAGTCTCTTCGACTGAGATTATATTCATATATATAGCGCATAGGACAGGAGAAATACGAGTAATAATACACTATACAGGTGAACCGACAATTTTACCCCTTCATTTGACCTCAACTTAATCAAAATTTGACTAAAGGACCGACATTAGAAAGAATTTGAAAGTCAAGAGACTTAAATTGTCCAAATTAAAAGTCGGGGACTAATTTTGGAAAATCAACATAGTCGAAGGACCATTGCTGGAATTAACTCTTCGTGTAATTATTGTGGGGCTTTATTTTGGCAGCAAGAACGCTCAAATCAAAATTTAGCACGCACATTGCTAAAATACACAGTGTTGCTATGAGGGCAAAATCCAATTACCTCGCATGAAGGATCCTTCTCATGTTCTCCAGAGCCTATACTTTGGTGATACTAAATGGAGCAGACACTTCCTCAGTAATATTCGAAGGTATAACAACATGTTCTGGTTCACGTCTCTGGGCGGTAGAGTCGATAGGTCACTCAACAGTCAATACGTGTAACACTCCTCTAGTGTTTAGGGTTAGTGGTCAAAATTATCACTGGATTGGAAGTTTGGTTCCAATAGAAGGGTCGACGCTAAAATTTGTGCAACTATATATTTACGACACAGATAATGAGATTAACAATCGTATCAATTCTGTCAGGTAAATTAACAAATACGTACTCTCTTTTGTTCGCATTCGACCTAGATATTCAACTATTATTTATCTATTCTCATTTTTTTCTATACAGAGTGGACAATAACTCAGGGGATATCAATGAAGAGATTGTTATTGAATTAAAGAACATGCTAGACCAAAATAATGTTTTGGTCAACTGTTTCAGAATGGCAAGAACTGAGATCCAATCTAACCCAGTTGTTGAGGCTAAGATGAATTTAATAGGCAGGCAGAGCAAAGATGGATGGACCTACAATTTACCTACCGCTCATGAGGTAATTGTACTTATTGTCGGGGATCTAGACCCATCAATGGGTGATCTAGACATATTGATCGAGACTAGGACTGGGCAGTTAAAGAAAATAAACCAATTGAACCCTGCATATCTACCACTACAGTACCCTTTGTTGTTCTCTAACGGCGAAGATGGTTATCGCGAAGATATTATATTCTCTATTGCATGGCGCCAACGCCATCATGGTAGCAGGATAAGAACTAGCACAATGAGTATTTCTCATTTTATATACATGAGAAAGTAAATGAGAAATATACATTGTTGTATTATAGGAGGTTATTCCAACAATTCTTGGTTGATACATATACAATGATCGAATCTGCACGCTTAATCTACATTAGAACTCATCAGAAGGCGTTGCGTTGTGAAGCTTATCAGGGATTGAGCAATACGTTGACTAGAGTATAATTAGACCCCACAGATCGGGGTAAAAGAATTATACTCCCATCATCATTCACAGGTAGAGCTAGGTATATGATTCAGAACTATCAAGATGCAATGGCAATATGCAAGCACATCGATTATCCACACATATTCATTACATTCACCAGCAACCCAAAGTGGTATGGGATTAAGCTGTATGTTGCACATTGTGGCCTTAAAGTAGAGGATAGACCTGGCATCATTTGTCGCGTGTTTAAGATGAAGCTTGATGCGATGATTGAAGACATCAAAACAGACAAGCTGTTTGGCGAGATATGTGGAGGTATTTGAAAATCATACATATTTGAATTTGTCATCATCAATTATAATTTTCCTTTATAAACTTCAATTGTTCAGTTTTAAATTTTCTTTGCAATTATCTACACGATTGAATTTCAAACCCTTACACACACATCTTGCTATTTGCCAAAAGAATGAATAGGGCAAATTCTGTGAATGAAATTGGCGCCCTAATCTCAGCTAAAATAGAAGACCTAGATGCTAATGTTGAATACCATGACGCAGTCAGCGAATTCATGTTGCACGGACCCTATGGAGAACTCCGGAAGCATTCGTTGTGCATGGTAGATGGTAAATATTCAAAGTATTTTCCAAAAAAATATGTTACTCATACAATTATGGATAAAGATGGTTACCCAATCTACAAAAGGCGTGGCAATGGGCGCACAATCAGTAAAAATGAAATCGAACTTGATAACCGATACGTCGTCACGCATAATATACATCTGCTCCTAAAATATCATGCACATATTAGCGTTGAATGGTGCAACAGTCCAAGTCTGTTAAATATTTATTCAAATGCGTGAACAAAGGAAATTATAGATCACGACATAATTCATGAGTAGTTCAGCAAATGTTCTCAATGATGATGTAGTCGATGAGATTAACATGTACTACGATTGTTGATATATATCAGCATGTGAAGCCACATGGCGGCTATTTGGATACTTGATACATTATCGAACCTCACATGTAGAGAGGTTAAATTTCCACTTAGAGAATCAGCAAAATGTTTGTCTCTGGTGAAGATCAACCCCTCGACGAGATTGTGGAGAACCAAACAGTTCAGCATAGCCAATTCAAGGCTTGGTTTGAGACGAACAAAATATACGAAGATGCCCGGTAACTCACTTATGCAAAGTTCCCCAGTAAGTTTGTTTGGAGACGAGATTTGTGTGAATGACTGTTGTAATACGATATTGCCCTTCAAGTTCCAGCGTAAACAATTCCCACTGATGCTCGCATATGCCATAACTATCAACAAAAGTCAAGGTCAAACACCAACTCATGTTGGATTATTGCTGAAAAAATAGGTGTTTAATCATGGTCAATTATACGTGGTTTTTTCCCGAATCACCCATCCTGATGGCTTGAAGGTGTTAGCTCTAAACGCGGATGGACAAGATTCTGTTACTACGTACTATCAATGTCTTCTACAAAGACGTTTTCAATAATGTGTAATTCAAACCGATGATATTATGTTTTTATTTTTCAAAGAACACATTTGCCTAAGTTATACAAATTCTAAACACTGATATATAAAATCTTCAAAGTTTCAGCACCGAATGTTTACATCTACACATTAGCTATTAATTCAAAATTATATGGCCAAATTCAAGCGTTGATAACATCACAAAGCATAGTTGATCCAAACCATATTTTCAATTGCGCTATATAATACTTGATGTTATAATTTATATAATTATATATCAATCTAAATATTCTTAAAATATTATAACAAATCCATTCCGTGCATCGCACGGGTGAAAATACTAGTTTGAGTTTAAATAATAAAAAGGTGGAATGATCACCCATCTGTTGGGCGCTATCCGTGCCTTCAAACAGGTAAGGAGTTGAATTTTTTCTTTTTAATTTTAAAAAACCAAAAAAAAAAAAAAAAGTTTTGTAGAAGAATATATGATTTTTCTCTCTAATATGCCACATGTCACCTCTCTCCTCCAATAATGCACTAAAACTCACCAAAAAACCTCCATTGAAGTTACTCTAATGCCACTCCAAAGTCCATTGTTTATTCATTTCCTGACATAGAAACCGCAATGGCATTTAAATAAAGGAGTGACCATAACAACTGCATTATCAACATATATAAACCCAAGCAAACTCAATACATATATAATCAAAATGGTAGTAAACAACAGAATTCATACATAATCTTTCTAGTGAAATTTTACCTCTTTTATGTGATTTGCAGACTATAACACAGGAGTAAGATTTTTCAAGTAGCGAGTATAAATTTCCCTTATTACACAAAAAAATTGGAAGTAAACAGTCCCTCGTTACCAAAAAATATGGAAGTAAACAGAAATCGCTTCACTGTTAACTGAATATGAAGACATTGACATCCACAAAAGACTACAACATTCGAACACTCCAAGAAGGAAAATATTTAGAATAGAAAAAGAAAAAAGAAAATATAATTGGGATAAAACAACACAAGACTATAATAGTGTGATTAGTATTCAAAATTCAAAATGTTCATATCTCTACTGAATTCTTTTTTCCAACAGTTTCTTGTCCTCCCATATTTTAATTTAATGTTTTTGTAGATTCACAAGTTCTCCAAAAAATGTTGACTTACATCACTCGAATGGGGCAGGGGGGACATCAAGGGTAATTCCGGCTTGAATTTGACCCCATCCAATAAGTCGCCAATGCTTCTCAATTCTCCGACTGAGAGCAATTTTCTCGCCTTTGCTGGTGCACACCGGGGATGTCAACTGAAGCTTTGCAAAGACATTCTTGACAGCAACGACACGAGCTCCAGTAGACATAGATCCTATATTCAACATTAAAATTTCTCCCTTTGTCAACTTTGTGACCTTGCCCTGTTTTTCTGTGTCTTTTGTTCTGACACCCAAAAGGCGTCGCAACAAAAAGAAATTCACCTGCAGTAAAGGAGAAAAAAAAATATATTGGGTTCAATGCCAAACCAAGTAAACATAGAAAATAACTGATACAAGTATAGGAAAAATATTCCAAGGAACTACCCTTTACCTCTAGCTCACTAAAAATATCTGGAAGTGACCCAACCTCACCAAGGACTTGTCCCACCAATCGATCAGCACGTGTCAGTGTTGGGTCCATGGTTGTGCCAACTCCAATTAAGCCTCCAGGCACAGCAAATTGGAGTTCATTCTGCTCAGCGTACAATGAAACTATCCTAGAGTATATGGGGGTGCATTTGATGTTTCCATTCTCATCCTTGACAACAATACCAGGACGAACCTCAATTTTTTGGTTAACCTTCAAAACACCCTGCACAATGAATTGAATATCTTTGAATCACTAATCCAGTATAATTCCCATGGAAATCCAACCTGTCTATAAATTAGTCATGACCATTAGTAACTACAGTGAAAAGGCCAAATAACAAAAATGAAAGTCACATCCTTGATCAGTGATTACTTCACACATCCACAACTTACTTAAAGGCTTTGAAATTACAAGCATACCTTCAAGATACTGCCACCAGCTACGCCACCTCTGATTTCATCAACTTCAAAACCAGGTTTATTAACATCAAATGAGCGGATAACAATCATGTTTGGTGCTGAAGTGAAGTTCCGTTCTGGAATGGGGATTTTCTTCACAATATATTCGCACACAACATCAATGTTATACTTTAATTGAGCAGAAATAGGTACCACTGGTGCACCATCAGCAACTGTGCCCTGAAAATACAATTAATATGGTTTGACACTCCTGAATATGATCCAGTAGAGGAACCTTGACCAGACCTCAGTTAAACCCACTAACCTGGATGAATTTCTGAATGGCCTCATGCTGGTTGATGGCAATATTTTCCTGCACTAGATCAACCTTGTTCTGAAGAATGATTATATGTTGGAGGCGCATAATTTCAACAGCAGCTAAGTGTTCCGAAGTCTGAGGTTGAGGACAGCTCTCATTGGCAGCAATTAGAAGTAAAGCTCCATCCATAATTGCCGCTCCATTAAGCATAGTAGCCATGAGAATATCATGGCCCTACAAGAAAGGAAGAAAAGGAAAGACTGTAATCTTATATCTGATAATACAATGTGATGGATGAAACACTTGATGTAGAAAAGCAGGCACAGCTGTTGAAAGGAAAAGCAAATATTGATGTTTCCTTGCTTTCATGCAGTAGACGTTGATTGAAAATCATGTGCCTCTATTTTGGACATATATAAGGGATCAGACCAAAGAAAATGATTTGCATTAACAGATTGGCAGATAAGAATACTAAATTCGCAAAGTTATGGGGTACAAGGTTGTGAGCTGATAATGTGGAGCAATGAAGCAATTAGATAATGGCGAAAATGCAATTATTAAAAGAAAGAATCCCATGGGATATTCTGTTAGGAGCTTACTGGGCAATCAACGAATGACACATGCCTCAGCAACTTCATCCTGCAGTTCTCAAAACCAGGCACATCGCACATAGGACTATCTTCTTTTCCACTTCCATATGCCCTACAAAATGATATTGTATGTAACAGGGAAGCTACTAGAGTGAATCAAAAAGACAGCCTCCCTTCCCATATCAACAAAACTTACTTGTAGCACATAGGTCTAGGGCAACGTTCATCTTCACATTTATATATCTTTGCATTGGCATATCCAAGCTTAATCGTAATATTACGTTCAAGCTCATTTTTAAAACGAACAGTCTGCAAAGAGAAGGTATATTACCAAAAATTTCAACTATCTTTTCTGACAACTGTTCTTTCTATATAAACTACTACATCATTTACAAAGAACATGAAAAAATGCAAGTCAGACCAACCAACAAGTATAGATTTGCTTCAGATGAGACAACTCAGCACGTACAAGCAAACTTTTCAAAGCGAAAAAGCGCGCTGAAGCAACGAACCCTGGCTTCGCTTTAAAGCCAAAGCGCAAAGTGAAGCGTCGCTTTTTCACATAAAGTGACGCTTTTTAAAAAAATTAATATATATACTCAAAATACTCAAATAGTAATGCAAAATAACATAAATAGTGATAAACTGATAATCTCATAAAGTGATAATACCATGGTCCCATCCAGGTTCTTGATTTTTTGGATTAGACATTATCGTAATATCATAACATACTAATATTGATCTAAAAATACAAATTATTCAATTCAACATTTCAACAATCAATAATTCAATAATAAAGCTTAATTGAATTAAATGTAAATTGAAATTTAAGATTTTAAATATAATAATTTCAAAACATAATTTAATACAAAAAAAATAAAAACAAAAACAAACACAAAACAAAACGTGTACTGTGAAGTGTAAACTACTACTGCCATGTGTCGAACAACACTCCAACTCTATTCATATTTAACATTTTAACCTCAGATCTCAGTTGTCTTCTTCAACTAAGAAGAGGAAAAAAAATACAGAGTGAGAAGCACTTAAGCAGCAGCGATTTACCTCCGGACTCTGAGTTCAGCTCTCAGGGAGGAGGCAACGGCGAGGCAGCGAGGAAGCGGCAGCGATGATGATTGAGGCAGAAAGCTGTGAGGGACAAAGGGGGTGACCAGAGCAGAGCAGTAGGCGGAGGTCTGGGGGTGAGGCAGAAGGGTTTTTTAGCTACTTAGGATTGATTTTAGAATTTTGTTTCGTTAGTTTTGTTTTTTGACCATTGACTTGCACTTTGTATGGTAAAGCCGCTTCGCTTTTCGCTACTTCATCGCCTCGCCGGAAAGCGCACTCAGGCACGCGCTTCTTCACACAGCTGCATGTTGCCCAGGCAGAGCAACACCTCGTCGCTCGCCTCGCTTTTCGCAAGTTTTTCATAACTTTGCATACAAGTATTGCATACACCGAAATAACCATTCTAGAACTCTTTTTTTCCCAACATATTAGAAGTTTTTTATGTATATACTAATCATTCTCCTAGGTAACTACATTTTTATGGCTTCAAACAGAAAGACTAGCAGCACTACTTAGTTATTCTTCAACCAAGCTTCATAATTAATTGTATCCAAGAGTGACTACACAGAAAATAAGGCTTCCTCAAAGCCTAAGCACTTATATGCACAAACTCAACAGATTGTGACAAACCTGGACACCAGATATGGCTTTTACAACTGTTGACTTCCCATGGGCCACATGGCCAATGGTGCCTGAAAATAGAAAATTGAACTTAGTATTGAACATTTGAATTCATCACAGTAGCAAAAGCTTGCCTGCTTGCAAAATATGCACGTAACTATGTATGCAGGACAAAATGATGCTTGCAGTTTTACATTTCAATGAACTTACCAATGTTTATTGTTGCCTGACGAGAGATCACCTCAGGTGATAATGGATGTAGCTGTGTTACATCCAACTTACTAAGATCCTGCTCCATCAATCCTTTTCTAGACATTTTTTATTTTTCTGCTCTTTACTTCAATATCCACTCAAATTTCAATTCTGGAATTTCAAGGGGAGAGACAAAGAATGTCATTCTAAGAGGAAATATTTAATTTCCATAGAATCTTGCATTTACATATAGACGCATGGTCATTCAAAGAAAATCAATAAACTTAGTGTGCACAACTGCACATATCACCCACAATAGCATAAAACATATGAAGCAATTTCATCGTCATAAAGGTCACATTACATAAGGGGACCAATAATGTAACTACTAAATTTATCTCAAGATGCTTAGATCCCTCATCATAATCTCCAAAAGAGACTAATTTTACCCCGGACTGGCAAGAGGCATACTTTGCCCAATGTAGTCCATCATCCCAACTTCTTCCATGACTAAGATTTGTTAAATTTACAGTAAAGTCATTCAATCCAGCACATATGCAGTTCAGACTTCCCATTAAACAGGGTGAATTCAAATCAGGTAAACACACTCAGTCAGCTAGAAATTACAAGAAATTTACATAAATGCTGCTGAGTTCTAGGTTAGGCATGCCCACTGTGGCATTCAAAGGCGTTCTCAACTCTCTAAATCTCAATTCACCATATCCATGTTTACATTGCGAGCGAGCTCTCACAAAAAATCAGAGGTTATAGAACAGCAACATGGTTAAAAAATACTAATACTAATAATAATAATACCAACTAATTTCCAATAATGAAGAGCTTAAACACCGTCCCCAAAAGACCTAATCCCCTGACCTCATTTCAAATATGTAAAAATTTTCATTTCGAAAACCGAGATAAAGAGAGAGTAAGAGTGTTCGCGCGCGTGCCTGTGGACTCACCGGAGAAAAGGCGTTTCCGCCGGCCGTCGAGAGTGCAGTGGGGTTTTCGAGAGTTGAGCAAAGCGAGAGAGACGCAATGAGGTGCTGTAGGCCTGTAGCTGACGGAACACATTCCTCAAGGTTAGGGCTGTCTAACCCGGTCCAACCAGACGGGTTGGGCCGTTTAGCACGCCAAACTCCTAACCTCTTTGGGCCATGCAAATTGCATATTTCAGCCCAGCATTGCATGGACCGGCAAATTATTGCATGGACCATGGTCCACACAGCTGTGTGGACCAAAAATAAAAAGTAAATTATTTTTGTATTGAACGTACATTATTTTTGTACTGTAGGTGTATTATTTGATGGTATATATCAAATAATGTATCTTCAGTACAAAAATAATGTACCCTAAAATAATGTACCTACAGTATTAGAATAATGTACCTTCAGTACAAAAATAATGTACTTTTTATTTTTGGTTCACACAGCTGTGTGGACCATGGTCCATGCAATAATGATTGGACTACTTTGATATATAATGTACCAACATGTTCAAATACAGTACAAAAATAATGTACATTCAGTACAAAAATAATGTACTTTTTATTTTTGGTCCACACAGCTGTGTGGACCATGGCCCAAAACTACGACGTTTAATCTAAATAAATAAATAAAAATTCGCAGGTTAAGTAGTAACGCCGCCAGTCGCCGTTAGGCTGTTATGCGCGATTTTTCTCTGCGATTGTTCCTGTCTGCAATTCGGCCATTGTTCTCTTCTTTGTGATTTCATTCGATCAATCGCAACCTCCTTTACGATTTCAGTCATCGCCATCTCGCCTCTGCGACTGCCATCTCTACAATTTCATTCATCGAATTGCTTCTTCTCCATCATTGAATACGCATTTTGCATCATGGATAACATCAGTGATACTATACGAACAACAGAATTGATGCTATCGAATTAAATGATGATATTACAGGTTTTTATATTGTTTATATGTGATTTAGGTTTGCTTTTTAATCTGTATTTTTATTTATATCGTGCTTTTTTTATTATATTGTAGGAGATGTGAATGCCTTGATTGATGTTGAATTGAGTTCTCCCATTGATGTTGAATCAATTCTAGGTTTGTATTTGATTGCATGCTACATTGTTGAACATGCTTAATGTATTTATTAGATACATTATTTGCAGTTGGCACTATTCGGGGTGCAACTGAAGAGAATTCACCGATTGGGGTTCATGCTAGTTCTTCTAATGCTATGGATGAGAGTTCTTCTATTCCAAGTTTTTTTTTTCAAGTTGTTTATTATTATTTAATTATTATTAGTTGTGTTTCTGATTGAGGTACATTATGTTTGTGCGTTAGGTACATTATTTTAATACATAGGGTACATTATTTTTATGTATCATTTCTGTGTGCATTCTGATTCTGACTAAGGTACATTATTTCTGGTCCTTTGGTACATTATTTTAATGGATAGGGTACATTATTTTTATGCATGATTTATCTGTACTTTCTGTTGTCAAGGCAATTTATTCTTTTAGTGACTATTGTGTTTCTGATTGAGGTACACTATTTATATGCATTAGGTACATTATTTTAATCCATAAGGTACATTATTTTGATCCATCAGTTATTTGTGCTTCCTGATTTGAAATTTGTATTTCTGATTAAAGTACATTATTTTTGGTCATTAGGTACATTATTTTAATGGATATGGTACATTATTTGTATGCATGATTTATCTGTACTGTCTATTGTTCATTTAGTTTATTCTTTTAGTAATATCTTATTTCTTTGTAGAGCATTGATGGATTTATTCGGCACACCCCACTCCCCTCTACTTAGAAATTTGATTTTCACTAAAGATAATATCAATGTGTTATGCTAGTAACTTGTTAGTTGTATTGTTTTTTAAATTTACAGTTAATCAGGACTTGTTGGGGATTACAGTTGCTTCAATTGAAGAAGCATATAATTTATATAATGACTATGCTTCAAGATTGGGATTTAGTGTTAGAAAGGGCAAGCAGTATTACGTTCCCGGTACTCAGATTATTAAAATAAAAAAATTCCACTGTGCAAAGGCTGATTTCAAGTCTAATACAAATAAGTCTTCAAGGTCATATTCAAGCGTAGACACACGAACAGGGTGTACTGCAGGTTGTCAGTTTGATATGGCGTCTAATGGGCAGTTGATTGTGACAAAACAGGTAAAGGATCATAACCATGAGTTGTGCCCACCTTCGAAAAGTTATCTTCTTCGGTCACACCGAAGTGTTGGTGCTAATCAATTGTCTTATGTAAAAGACTTGAAAAGGAGTGGGTTTGCACTGTCGGATGACATCCGGTTTTTGAAGCATCAGTCTAGAGGTTCACCTTTCGTTGGATTTACACCAAGGGATGCATATAATAGCCTACTTACAGATTCGATAAAGAGCCTAGATGGCACCGATTCGAATTCATTAATTGATATCTTTAGGCAGAGGCAATTAAATGACCTAACTTTTTCTTTGATTTTGAAGTGGATGGCGATGCAAGATTGTGTAGTTTTTTTTTGGAGGGATGCAAGAATGAAAGAGGATTTTGTGTTGTTTGGTGATTTAGTAGTACATGACACAACGTATCGTACTAATAAGTACGATATGATTTGTGGTCCCTTTGTTGGCATGAATCACCATTGTGTGAACATAATGTTTGGTTGTGGGTTTTTTATTGAATGAAAGGATCGAATCATTTGTTTGGTTGTTTAAGACATTCTTGCGAGCTATGGATGGTAAGTGTCCACAAACAATCATGACCGATCAGTGTTCTGCTATGTCTGCTGCAATTTCACAAGTTTTCCCAAGTGCAAGACACAGACTTTGTATTTGGCATATTGGAGAGAATTCAAAAAAGCATATCAAAGGTTTAAGGAGTCAAAAAGGCTTTATGCAGTTATTTAATCTTCTATTGAAGTACACGGACACTGAAGTTGAGTTTGAATTTTATTGGAATAGGTACGTAAACTATTAAATTTATCATTTTCTATATATGTTTTGTCATTCTTGCATTGTGAGTTGTATTAGTTTGCAATAAAATCAACCACGTAATGTTTTACTTTTGAAGTTAAGTTGGAAAGTATATTGTTTAGAAAATGTACTTTATGTGTTTTAATAATGTACCTTATGTATACTTGAAATGTATCTTTTGCAGTAACATTTTGATAATATTTTTTTCCCTTCTTTTCCAGTTGCATTTAGAACTTAGATCTTTTCCTTGTCCTTTATGTGTGTTTCCTTTGTGGCATTTGTGCTTATAAAATCAACTGACATATACTTTCTTTGATGTTAAGTTAGAAATTGTAGTGTTCAGAAAATGTACCCTATGTGTTTTAATAATGTACCTTATGTATGTTGAAAATGTACCTTTGCAGTCACACTTAGGTTTGTTGTTTTCAGGATGATGACAGAGTATAAGTGCCATACAAATGCTTGGTTAGACAAATTGTATGATATTAGGGAGAAGTGGTGTCCTGCTTTTAGTAAAGATTACTTTTCTGGAGGTATTTTATCGTCCCAACGAAGTGAGACTACAAATCATTCAGTTTCAAGAAGGTTATCTAAAACATCTGGGTTGTGTGATTTTTATAACTCTTTTGTCAATGTGGTTTCTGAGTGGATGAGTGTAAAGAGAATGGAGAAGATGTGCGGTGTTCTCAAGGGTTGCCTACAATGGCATTGGATCATGTGAAGCTTCTTTTACATGCTAGGAATGTATACACCATAGAGGTATATTACTTGTTTGAAAAACAATATTTGAAAGGTGTTGCATGTCATCAAGAGATTGTGGCGAGCAATGCTAATGAGTTTAAATATCACATTTGGCGCCCAGATATTGACATTATTCGGCATGAAGTTTGTTTCAATATGAAGGATATGACAATATGTTGTACTTGTAAGTTTTTCTCAGAGATGGGCATTCTTTGTTCACATTGCTTGCGTATTTTTAACATTCATTGTATTGAAAAAATTCCCGAGAAATATATTTGTAATAGGTGGACAAAAAAGGTGGTTGAAGACAGGATAATGGATATTGCATCATCTTCTAGTACGCTTACCATTGCTTCTCCAATTTGGGTTATAGAAATGGGTAGAAAATTGCAAAGGTTAGTTCTATCAAGTCAAGACAATTGCAAAGCTCGACAAGTCTGTGAAGAAATTTTTGAAGATGGTAGAATAAGGATTGAAGGTGAGGTTGGTCCCATTTGCTTTGATGATTTGGAAAGACCCATGCTAAGTGGTGGTATACAAAATCCAGAACGAAGTGGTGTAAAAGGTGACCGTAATCGAAGGCCAATTAGTACACTACAAAAAAAAAGTATAACCAAGCTAGAAGTCGAAAGAATTATGCAAAGACGGTTGAAAAAAACACAAAGGCTACAGTCCAATCTTCTGTGCAGCAAGTTGTTTCTGATATTGCTGGTAGTGGTTATCTTGTTCATCCTAGTGGCAATACTAGTTCAGAGTTGATTTGTGGTTAGGTTAAGTCTCAAAACAATTCAAATGATAATTAGAAGAAGTTGTACTAAAATTTTGTTTACTTATATATGCACTTTGACAAATTGTGAACTGGTTTTATATTTTCTGACTTGAAAGTTGTGTTTCTGTTTATGGTACATTATTTCTGTGCATTAGGTACATTATTTTAATGGGTAGGGTACATTATTTTTCTGTATCATTTTTGTGTGCTTTTTGATTTGAAAGTTGTGTTACTGATTATGGTACACTATTTTTGTGCATTAGGTACATTATTTTAATGGATATGGTACATTATTTTATGCATGATTTATCTGTACTGTCTGTTCTGCATTCAGTTTATTCTTTTAGTGAATATCTTATTTCTTTATAGAGTATAATTAGATTTATTTGGCACACCCCACCCTCACTCTACTTAGAAATTTGATTTTCACTAAAGATAATATCAATGTGTTATGCTAGTAACTTGTTAGTTGTATCGTATTTTTTTATATTTACCGTATGAGCTAACAAAATTTATCATTTGCTAAGGTCACATGTGTTATTGAATTGACCATCACTTGATTTTTGTGATGTACTTTGTGCGTTAAAAAAATGTACCTAGAGCTTTAAAATAATGTACCCTATGGGATCACAAAATAAACCCTTTGCTAAAGTCACACACGTTTGTGAACTGGCCATCATTTGATTTTTTAAATGTACTATATGAGCTAACAAAATGTACCATTTGCTAAGTCACGTGTTTGTGCACTGACCATCATATTATTTTTGTAATGTATTTTGTGGGTTAGAAAAATGTACCTAACGCTCTAAAATAATGTACCCTATGAGCTAACAAAATATACCATTTGCTAAGGTCACGTGTTTGTGAACTGACCATCACTTGATTTTTGTTATGTACTCTGTGTGTTAAAAAAATTTACCTATACCTCTAAAATAATGTACCCTATGAGCTAACGAAATGTACCCTTTCCTAAGGTCACATGTGTTTGTGAACTGACCATCACTTGATTTTTGTGATGTACTCTATGGGCTAAGAAAATGTACCCTATGAGCTAAAAAAATGTACCTAACGCTCTAAAATAATGTACCCTATGAGCTAACAAAATGTATCCTTGTTAGCTAGTGAAAGTCATATATAACCATCTCATACAAAGTGAAATTCAATATTATTTACTAGTCATATCATATCAATAGAAAGTACAAAGAATCCTCCCAAAATTTCTAGTCTTCCATTGATACACATGGGATGTTTGGAACCAAATCTTTGGAACTACTATTGAACAAAAGATTATATCATTAGCTACCAATGCAAATGTTTTCCAATGCAACTGCCATTATGGCATAGAAGTCAATTAATTACAAGTTGTCTATCCCATCAAGTTGACTTGTAAATATTCCGGGCTGCGTTTAGTACGGAACCTCTGTACACATTCATTTATGAAAATAATATGTGATAAGCGTAAAAAATAGTCAAGTTTCAGGTCATATCTAGACAACATTTTACAGTTTCATCGCCCAAGTGTACACATCTTTTATGGTTAAAACCTCTAATTAACACCTAACTAACAAATCCAACTCATAAAATGCGTTTTGAGTCATTTCCTCAGGGTATAGCAAAGTCCTAGACCAAAAAAAAGCAACAAACGAAGAATCAACCGAGCAGGAGGCCACCACGCAATACCACACGCGTGGTGATGGGCGTGGAATAATTCCAGAACGCAACCACGCAGCACCACACGCGTGGTGAGGGGCGTGGACGCATCAAGTAAGGCAGCAGCGGAATTTCGACTTTTTGGACAGCTATTTAAACCCTCCTTTCTCATTTTTGAAGGGGGGCTTCCACAATTTTCATATCTGATTTCTCTTTCCATTCCTTCCCCTTTGGGGAGGAAGAACAAACACATTCCCTCTAGAATAGATTAGTTTTCTTAGATTAATGAAGATGGATTGATGATGTAGAACTCATACTTCCTTAGGTATAATACTCTTTTCTTAAAGATCGCTTCTTTAAATTATTGCTTAGTGTAATTTTTCTTTGTTGTTCTTGAATGTTCATTATGTTTGAGTAAAATAGTTGGGGTGTGTGTGCCCATGTTAGACATTTGATTGATGCTTGAATTTTGCTTGGATTGCTTCTATTTCGGCCGGAATAGTGAACCGAGTGGAAGTGAGAGTGTGCGCGATAGCTAGGGCTGTCAAAGTGGGCTGAAGCCCGCGGGCTGGCCTGCACCCACCCCACCGTGGGACGGGTTAGGGCCACAAGAAAGATGGCCCGCGAAAATGCGGGCCTAACGGGCTTGGCCCGCTAAGGCCCGCAGCCCGCTCGGGTCGCGGGCCAACCCGCATGCCAAGCCCCATTTTAAAAAAAAATAAATAAATATTCAAATGCTACACAACAAGGCAGTACGCTGCCTTGCTGTGCAGCTATAACATATATATATATATATATATATATATATATATTACAAAATTCAATTTTTAAAATTATTAAACACAAAAATTAATATTATTTGTAGACTTATTTTTTAAAACTTTGAATTAATATTAATTTTTGTTAAACTATAAAGTTGGATTGCAAATATGTAAGTTTGCATTTTTAGATTCTACTTATTTTTTTAAACTTTGAAGTAATTAAAGAAAAAAAAAAAAAAGCCCGCGAGGCCCGCGAACCCGCGTGGGGCGGGTTAGGGTTGTATGAACCCTAGGCTGCGGGCTTGGCGGGCCGGCCCGCAAAAACCCGCCAGACATTAGGCCCGCGGTGGGGCGGGCCTAATGGGGCGGGCCGACCCGCTTTGACAGTACTAGCGATAGCGGCCTCTCATGAGCCCAACTCATCTACATCCCTGCCCTTAGTTCGAAAGGACAAGGTCCGGGAGGAGTGGTAGGCAAGGTGTTCGATAAAATGCCTCAACCGAATGAGGATTGAGAGTCTGAGTGTGACGCCACTCAGTATAAATACAGTGACTCCCTTATTCAATCTCGAAACGTATTTTCAAATCCCCATAGGATAATCAATCATTGTTTAGCTGTGGCATGCATCCCCTTCATTTCCCCTTTTAGATTGTTTAGTTTACTCTTATTCATACAACCCCCAACTTATTTATCAAAACAACCCTTAGTAATACTTGCAACTTTGACCTCTTAACATCTTCAATGTCAACACCGATTCACTCCAATTTGTCTTTCTTGAGAGACACGACACTCGGAGAGTTTGACTCTTCGTTTTAACACCTTCCTTTACACCTTCCACCTCACCACAAAAATACTTCCTTCAATATGTCTACAGTGTATTTTGCTCTCAAAGATGTCAAGAACAAGTCCTGCACATATATTGAAACAAAATGGTAGTTATATACACAAGCAAACACATGAATGAGTATGACATAAAATCATTTTATAGAAAGAAGTATTAAAAAACTAACAAACAAAATCATAATATGCACATAACAAACATCTACAGTACTTACATCTGCAGCTGTTCTGTTAAATCCGGAATCCCAATTCGGTCCAATGCCCTTAAAGGTCTCCATATGACGCATGCAATAAATTCCGCAATCAGTAACATTAGAAGGATTTTTCCAATACATCTTCACTAATTCATGCTTAAACACCTCATCATCATCCTCATTCTTTGTCATTTTGTTTAACGAAGTTGTGATCCCTTTAAATTTGCAGTAGTTCTTGAATGCTTCAACTTGCACATTAGTTAATGTCCATTATAATATATCAAGTACATAATAGTTCTTAATTTGAACACACAAGAATCTTAGGTTTGCAACTTACAAGGATTTGATCACAATTTTCATATCTAGAAACAAAGTCGAAACCCTTGCCAAGTGTTTTGTTGTCAATGACTTGGACAACCCTTTTCTTGAAATTCAAGCAGATGATGAAGTAGTGATCATGGCGTAGAACAGCGAAGAAAATTTAAATACATATGATTTTAGAAGTATAAACAATGAGTATATATAAAATGGTTTTCATAGAATTTATTAATTTATAATATTATGTATTATAAATTACCAGTTCTGCATCAGAAATGTCAATGTTGGAGGCCAATTGAAGCTCAAAATCCAAACATTGATTGAATTGTCTTTGTTTTGAACTTGGAGAGATTTCTTTTTTCTCACCATCTGAATCATCAATTTGCATCTAAACACGAAATGATATTTGTAAGTATAACATATTACATGGCTAAATAATAATGATTAAAATGGAACACCATCAAATATAATGTACTATATACACCTAACTTTTATGCACACAAATAATGTACTCTATGAACAAAAATTATGTACCCTGTGCAGAATATCTCACAATAAATAAGAACTTCCATTATCAATATAATGTTGTAATATAAGAGAAAGTGCAGCCACTTACAATAGGATTGGTAGTGAAGTAGATGAACTTTGGCTCACCCATTCCACGGGTGATATTATTTTTATTCATTTGTAAGCTCCAAACATCTATAATAAACTTCTCTACCCAACCACTCCGTAGAGTCAAGAACTGGTCTCTTCCAATGTAGTACCTTTTAAACTTAAATAGCGTCTCACTGCAAGAAAATGTCTTGTTAATACTCATTAAAGACAAATATTAGCATAAAACATTATCAGTAACCTACTCAGCTGGATGTTCAGGTGACGGGTCCATAAATATAAAATCAGACAATAGCTTTTGCTTTTCACTCACAAAGGAGAGCTTTTCATTGTTTTTCGTCCAAAATGGAGACCTCAATTTCAATGGAAGATTTTTTAATTTTCTGTTTCCTCTCTCCCCATGTTGGACATGTTTAAAATCAGACTCTGATTCTTCAATTACACTGCCACATAAAAATAATGTACCCGATCAATAAAAATAATGTACCTAATGCACAGAAATAATGTACCTTAATAAAAAATTTTAGACTTTACTTACATGTCAAACAATGGTTTTACTGTTGTTGTGCTCTTTTCAATCTCTTGGAGATTGATAGGTGCATTGTGTTCAGCAGGGCATGTGGTGGTTGTTTCATTTGGCTTTTCAACATCCGAGGGGGTAGGTGTTAACAAATTCCAGCTTGGTGATGAAGGTAGGCCATCCAATTCTGCTTCTTTTGGATGTTCACCAGGGTTTGTGGTGACTATGAATGCTTTCTCCAATGCTGACACTGCTGCAAGAAAGCTCTCGTCATTGAAGATTATTGGATCATCATCCAACAGCGTCGAAGTCTCAGCAGGTTGGGAAGTTGATGCAACGTTCAGCATATCAGACATCTTGCTGAAAGTTTTCTTGATAATGTCTTTCCCAATGTTTTTGCTCCCAACTTTAGCCATAACTTTCTCAAATTTAACTACAGCTGCAGCCAATATCTTCATTTCTGTAGATATCTTCTCTAAATCACTCATTGCAGCTTTATCACCAACTAGTACCTGCACCTCCACCCCATCGCTTTCTTTTTCCTTTCCTCCAATAGTTTCATTGTTTTCAACATCAGCAACTGGCTTTCTAACTCTGTCCAAAATTGTTCCCCTGCCAAATGCACCACTTTGCTTTTCATCTGCAAATCGTTTTTGGATCATGTCAACCGTCCAAGCTGATATTGCAGGGAATTTTCTTTCTATTTGGTGCCCTTTGAATTGCAACCTATCAATGTATGGAAACTAAAAAATAAAAAATAAAGTTAGTATGAAAGCCAAAGATTCATTAAGAGAATAAACAACATACATTGAATCAAATGTATTACCACTAAGAAGATGAGTGAACCAGTGAAGAATGCAGTGGGTGTCTTCGTCCATTTTTCAACACTATCAATAAGACTTTTGAAAATATATCCACACCAGTTCAAAATCTTTAAGTTGTTCACATCCATCAATGAGTACAAGAGTTTAAAGTTTGATGTCCATTTGGCGTGGCCCTTGAACAAACTGGAAACAACAAACACCACAAAATCCCTTTTGAACATATCACCATGGTCTTTCCTCTCACCTATTCCCTCAGAAAGTGTTTCCACCAATGGAGAACAACTATCTATTCCCCAATGCACTCTCCATTCTTCCACCAGGTTGTTATATTCTGTAGTTGCATTTGAGTTGTTCCCTTCAACAACTTGAATATCACCCTTGGGGAGGCCTAATGTGCTCTCCACATCATCCTCTATCAGCAACATTTCTTCTTTTTCCAACCTCAAAGCACATCTATACACATCAAAGTTTGTTACCAAATAGGTAGTCAACATTCTATCCAAGCTGGACAACTTAATCTCTAGCAATGAGCCAAAACCAATCTTCCGGACAGCGTTTTTCTATTCATCAGTGAGCTTTGGCAACAGTTTATTTAGCTCCATAGGTGACATCCTTGACTTGAGCAATCCAGGTTCATTTGTAGGTTGAATTTTCCCTTTTCCTTTTTCTTTCTTTACTACACTGGGAGCATTGCCCTGATCAGATTGGCCCCTATCTTGATTTCTCTTCGATCTCTCTTCTCTAGCATAGTCTGATGATCTTTCAGTTTGAGTCTATTCATTGTTTGTAGTTCGTTTCCTTTTCTGGTAGGTTTTTGTAACCTTTTCTAATGTAAGATTCAAGTCTTGGCTAGACATATCTACTACAACTAAAATGTTAGTAAGACATTGATATTATGTTTAGTAAATATTAAATTTCTAAGTAATTTACAGGTGTGGGCAAGCAGCCAAGCAGAACTGAATAGCTGGTGATATAGTTATTCTTGATGAGTAATAACTAATAACTGATAAAATAGTTAAACAAGAAGGTTTAGTGTTATTAAAAAATGCAAAATAGTTGTACCAAAAAGTTATCATTCCAGACCACCTATCAGCTATTAGTTCAGGAATCCTTTTCCTTTGTCCAAACTTAGATGAAAAAATGAAAAGAATGACAGGAGAAAAAGATGAAGGATGGTTAAAAAAAATCTTATCATCTTCAGTTCCAAGAAAAGGTAAACACTTAACTAAAAGCAAGCTACATAATTCCTTTGGCAGAAAACCATACTCTACTAAATTAGTTTAGGAATCCTTTGTGGTTCACTTATTAAGATTTGAAATTAAAATAAATCATGTAGAATGGAACATAGATATCTTTAAATGGCCTCAAAATGGTAAATTATCAGGATGATACATCAAACTAAGTAAATGACTGTACCTTAGAGTATTGCAATTTAGTTTATGATGCAAATTTGTAAAGAAAAGAAAATTATATGGTAACTCCTAGCTTAGCAAAGAATACATAAAAGCTGGGGTGGAGGTAAAAATTTTAAATTAATGTACCATATCCATTAAAATAATGTACCTAATGCACAGAAATAATGTACCATAATCAGAAACACAACTTTTAAATTATATGTAAACCTTTCTGCAAATTGTATTCCCAACAATTTTAATCCAGGTGCAAACAACATGAAATTATAAGCTTCTTAAATCACCAACTGATATTATTTTCTGATGACTAAAATATACAATGTGTTCCCATCTATACAAACTGTACATGGTACCCTAAAGAACTAATTTGAGTGGCAGCACAATGGATATCAGCATCCAATTACTAAAGATAGCAGTGAATATATAAACACAACCACAGTGGCTTCCTAGTAGACCTTCCTAAGAGTAAACATCATATAATTAATTACATATGGACCTATTACTACCATGTGATCATCCTTTCTGATAGGTGTACCATATGTCCAAACCACAAAGTTGATTTTTCTTTAATTTATCCTCAATAAGACCACTTTCAGAACTCATATGCATAGTAAAAAAATAGTAGAACATACTAAGCTACCCATCTTTTCCATGTGCACCCCTATTGTTTAACAAGTGGAAGATTAGGAAAAAAAAGTGACAAAAGACAAGAAACACCAGTGTGTGTTAATACTTGAAGCTTACTAGCAAAATTTGAAATAAAAAATATCTTCATTTTTAGCTTTATCATATATAACATTCTACGGAGTATTTTCCACTCTTTCAGTAAAAGGTTAAATGCTTCTAGCCGCAAGGGAAGATGCCCTATTTTTCTGTTCTCTTCCCCTCCCTTCAACCAAACATTGTGAAATTCAACAACTCTTAAGCATTTTGAGAACCATGAAAATAGGAGGCAGGAATTAATAGAACTGCAAAGTTGATATTGAAGTCCAAAATATAGGTTAACCTAATACTCTGTAATTCATAGCAATCTAGTCAGTCTCCTCTTCCAAGTTCCAAAACATGCTTTGTTGAACCAAACCTAAATGATAAGTACATACAAATTGGCTCACCAATGGTAGGAACTGTTGATAGAACTTCTCCTATGTGCAGTGAACTAGATTTGTCTAATTGCTCAGACTCTGCAAGATCAACTATCAGCAGCTTGCTTTTCTGAACTATAGGTATATCATTGCCATGCCTATCAGTTTTGCTGTATTTCTCTTTGAAAGAGAAGCCACTTATCCCTCACATTGTATAATACAGCTTCATGTTTAGTCTTCTGGACTAAGAATTTTGTCAATGTTCCAATTTTGGGTCCTTTCAAAATCATGATTGTTACATTAGAACAGGTAAAATGTTTGTCATGCCAATAAGGTTTAAATATTAATCCCTAAAACGAGTAAGAACCATAGGCAGTAAAAAATGTACTATATGCATATCAATAATCTATTATGTACACATTTACAACCTGCTCAAAAACAATAAACAAGGAAATTTGTGCTTGAACAAGGAATGAGTTGTTTACCTTCAAGAACCTGTTGTTTCCTCAAGCAATGGAGTGGTTTTGTCTGTCTTCTTGTGGCGATGGCGATGGCGTGGAGAGTGAGGAAGTAGTGGAGATGGTGATGGCGTCCGAGTCTGTTGCGTCTCTCCACAATGACGATAGAAGAGTGATGATACAAGCAGCAGAAATGGCGTCCGAAGAGTGCTGCGTCTGTGTCGCGGAAACAAGGAAAGAAAAACAGAAAAAAAAAAAAAGAAAGATAGGCGACCTAACGGCGCCGTCTCTCCTTAGGTGGAGAGACGACGTCGTTTTGTACCATGGTCCATGCAATAACAATTGTTGCAATACCAATCGTTATATCGTGGACTAGGGTCCATAGTGCACTGTGGACCTGGTCCGAAACGATGTCGTTTTGATGTTAGTAGACGTGGACGCGAATGACTTCAGGGAATTCATTATCTATAATACACAAAATCTTTGTCTAGAATACACAGAATGACTTAAGTGAATACACAGAATATTGACACAACTACACAAAAATCATCTTCCTAACATTCGGATACACAAAACACATCACAATCTATGTTTAAGTACCCCTAACATGAGTACACATAATTGTAGTCTACAATACACAGAATGCCTTCAAAGGATACACAGAATATGAAAACACCAAATACACAAACGCATCACCCCTGTATTTAAGTACCACTAACATGAATACACAGAATCATTGTCTAGAATACACAGAATGACTTGAGGGAATACACAGAATATTGATACAACTACACAAAAATCATCTTCCTAACATTCGAATACACAAAACACGTCACAACCTATGTTTAAGTACCCCTAACATGAATACACATAATTGTAGTCTACACTACACAGAATGCCTTCAAAGAATACATAGAATATGAAAACATCAAATACACAAACGCATCACCCATGTATTTAAGTACCACTAACATGAATATATAGAATCATTGTCTAGAATACACAGAATGACTTGAGGGAATACACAAAATATTGATACAACTACACAGAAATCATCCTCCTAAACATTCGAATACACAAAACACGTCACAAATACCCCTAACATGAATACACATAATCGTAGTCTACAATACACAGAATGTCTTCAAAGAATACACAGAATATTAACACAAATACACAGACCGGCCGAAACGCGAAACGTGATTTCCAAAAAAAAACAAACCATTAATTAAAATGACTAAAACGACGTCGTTTTGGTACGGAGTGCACAATGCATTGTGCACCCTGGTCCACGATATAAATTGCCTTGCAATACGACAAATTTTACTATGAACGATGGTCTATGTAACAGCATAGACAATAAAGTATGTATCATTTTAATTACATTTCAGTTTTATTTGTTAATATTGCTATGTTTTTTTGTTTCATTTTTCATTCATACTAATTTCATTATAGCAATACTAAAATATGTATGCGTATTAACTATGAGTACATATGAATGTGAACATGTATATATGTATGCGTATCTATCCAAATATCTAATACATTTTCTTCTATTAATCATAAAAATAGATATATATTTTTATTTAAATGTGATTGGATATGATTAGGAGGTTACATGAGTTACAATTTTTAATTTATTATAGTTATTATTATATTTAATTATGAATTGATGAGGATGAGTGGATGCCTTTTTCTCCTCTCTTGGCCGGTTCACTCACCACAAAAAGAAAAATAAAATTCTTGACTTCTTCTCTTCTCCATCATCCATTGTCGGCTTCCTCTAGAACCAAAAAAAAAAAAAACTTTTCTCTTTCTTCTTCAAGCATTCTTCAAGTGTTCAAGTGATTCAACAAGCCTAAAGAGGAAAACCTAAGAAATTGAATGGTTTAAGAGATTTTGAAGGAATTAGTTCTCAAGTAAGTGGGTTGTTTTCTTTCTTGCTTGCCCTTAAATTTCTTGTTTTAATTGGAAATATTAAAACATATGTTTTGTGGTATAAGTTGATATATATCTTGCTTATTGATGCTCAAGTGGTATTTTGGCCCAAGAAAAAAAATGTCTAAATATGATTATTTGAGTATAACAAATTTTAGTTTCAATGTATATATATACAAGTAGCATACGTATGAATGCCAAAAAATGATATATATATATATATATATATATATATAATTTATTGTATTTATTATATATATATCACGTATGAGTATATGTATAATCTTATCTATATGAATCCATATAGCTATTATATTTTATGGGTATATAGAATAACGCATGTGTATATATGAATTCCAATATTATATGTATATTATATATATATTATATTTATATAAAAGAAAAAATTTTAATTATTCTATTATGTATTGTATAAATACCATATACTTGACCTTGTATATTATTTTCAAATCCTATAAATGTATTGATGTGGAATATTGTATGTACGTGTATATTTAGTTATATATATATATATGTGTATTGTACGTATTTATATATTTAATTATATATATGATATGTACCGTATATATAAAATAAGTAATAAATTCTGTATGTATTTATTTACATTATATGCATTGTACGCGTATGAAATATCCTATGTATAATCAAATTTGACATAATTAAATTTCTCACTCTATTTTACTCTTATTAAATTAAATAAATTAGTAGCTACAACAAAAAATGATACATATGTATTTTTTTAATTTAGAATTATGTGTCTACAATACCTTTATTTGAAAAAATTATTCATTATCAAAAAATTAAATTAAATAAGAGAAATAATTTCATTAGTTATATTGTCTTTATTTTCTCTCATGCAAATTAAAGATTCTTTACATTCAAATTTATCAATTGATATTCATTACATTGTCCATTATCTTATTGTTACAATATCTTGTAATTAAATATCAAAATTATAGTACAAAATAATGTTATATATTTATTTACCAAGTATTTTATTAATACGATGAAAAAAAATTTAAAATAATTTGAAGCAAATTATATTAACTACTTGGGGATTGGTTGACAAATGGAGTACTCAAATAATAACCCAACAAATTGAAGCGGAATCACTCTATTTTACTCTTATTGAATTAAATAAATTAGTAGTTACACCAAAAAATGATACATATATATTTCTTTAATACCATGAAAAAAATAAAAAAGAATAGTTTGAAACCAATCATATTAATTACTTAGGGGATTAGTTGACAATGAAAGTACTCAAATAACCCATTACCATGCAAATTGAAGCGAGAAACTACCTTTTAATATCTTTGGAATACATAATATTTTAAATTTTCAAATTTTTATTAATTTATTTAATCTTTTTTCTTAAACTAGGGATTTCTTTATCCACAATAACTCATTCAACAATAATGGTTGAACCAAATGAACCCTAAGCAGAACACATAAAGGAAAGTCCATAGCTCATATATCATAATCTCATTGCATGACGTTGTCATCTATGCTACCAACAATATCCGAATTGCAAATAACACACTACCAACAAAAAGGAAGAGAACAAATAGCTAGTAAAGATGAATACAATGACAATGTTACTCAAAAGAGAATTAAGAACCACTTAGAAAAATTTAAATTAAAAGTAGTATTTATTTAGACTATCATTTTTAGACCAAATATTTAGACTATCGATTTTTTACAAGGTTGCAAACATTTATTTTAGTAATAATTATAATGAATTTTCTATATTATCTTGGATTCATATACTTTGAGTTAGATATTTAAATAAAAAAATTCGACATTCAATTACCCATGTATAAACTTCTCCTATATAATCTTTGCATTGATATACTTTCAAATATTTATTTAAATATAAACATTGGGCATTAACCCATTCGCGCAATGCGCGTATAAAACTAGTATTTATATAAAAGAAAAAAATTTAATTATTCTATTATGTATTGTATAAATACCATATACTTGGCCTTGTATATTATTTTCAAATCCTATAAATGTATTNCAAGTGGTATTTTGGCCCAAGAAAAAAAATGTCTAAATATGATTATTTGAGTATAACAAATTTTAGTTTCAATGTATATATATACAAGTAGCATACGTATGAATGCCAAAAAATGATATATATATATATATATATATATATATAATTTATTGTATTTATTATATATATATCACGTATGAGTATATGTATAATCTTATCTATATGAATCCATATAGCTATTATATTTTATGGGTATATAGAATAACGCATGTGTATATATGAATTCCAATATTATATGTATATTATATATATATTATATTTATATAAAAGAAAAAATTTTAATTATTCTATTATGTATTGTATAAATACCATATACTTGACCTTGTATATTATTTTCAAATCCTATAAATGTATTGATGTGGAATATTGTATGTACGTGTATATTTAGTTATATATATATATATGTGTATTGTACGTATTTATATATTTAATTATATATATGATATGTACCGTATATATAAAATAAGTAATAAATTCTGTATGTATTTATTTACATTATATGCATTGTACGCGTATGAAATATCCTATGTATAATCAAATTTGACATAATT
This sequence comes from Ipomoea triloba, assembly GCF_003576645.1. Taxonomy (NCBI): domain Eukaryota; kingdom Viridiplantae; phylum Streptophyta; class Magnoliopsida; order Solanales; family Convolvulaceae; genus Ipomoea; species Ipomoea triloba. The sequence goes on from NC_044917.1 coordinate 21,963,959, forward strand.
AAATTTCTCACTCTATTTTACTCTTATTAAATTAAATAAATTAGTAGCTACAACAAAAAATGATACATATGTATTTTTTTAATTTAGAATTATGTGTCTACAATACCTTTATTTGAAAAAATTATTCATTATCAAAAAATTAAATTAAATAAGAGAAATAATTTCATTAGTTATATTGTCTTTATTTTCTCTCATGCAAATTAAAGATTCTTTACATTCAAATTTATCAATTGATATTCATTACATTGTCCATTATCTTATTGTTACAATATCTTGTAATTAAATATCAAAATTATAGTACAAAATAATGTTATATATTTATTTACCAAGTATTTTATTAATACGATGAAAAAAAATTTAAAATAATTTGAAGCAAATTATATTAACTACTTGGGGATTGGTTGACAAATGGAGTACTCAAATAATAACCCAACAAATTGAAGCGGAATCACTCTATTTTACTCTTATTGAATTAAATAAATTAGTAGTTACACCAAAAAATGATACATATATATTTCTTTAATACCATGAAAAAAATAAAAAAGAATAGTTTGAAACCAATCATATTAATTACTTAGGGGATTAGTTGACAATGAAAGTACTCAAATAACCCATTACCATGCAAATTGAAGCGAGAAACTACCTTTTAATATCTTTGGAATACATAATATTTTAAATTTTCAAATTTTTATTAATTTATTTAATCTTTTTTCTTAAACTAGGGATTTCTTTATCCACAATAACTCATTCAACAATAATGGTTGAACCAAATGAACCCTAAGCAGAACACATAAAGGAAAGTCCATAGCTCATATATCATAATCTCATTGCATGACGTTGTCATCTATGCTACCAACAATATCCGAATTGCAAATAACACACTACCAAATGCTACCAACAATATCCGAATTGCAAATAACACACTACCAACAAAAAGGAACAATATCCGAATTGCAAATAACACACTACCAACAAAAAGGAAGAGAACAAATATTGCAAATAACACACTACCAACAAAAAGGAAGAGAACAAATAGTGCAAATAACACACTACCAACAAAAAGGAAGAGAACAAATAGCGCAAATAACACACTACCAACAAAAAGGAAGAGAACAAATAGCTAGTAAAGATGAATACAATGACAATGTTACTCAAAAGAGAATTAAGAACCACTTAGAAAAATTTAAATTAAAAGTAGTATTTATTTAGACTATCATTTTTAGACCAAATATTTAGACTATCGATTTTTTACAAGGTTGCAAACATTTATTTTAGTAATAATTATAATGAATTTTCTATATTATCTTGGATTCATATACTTTGAGTTAGATATTTAAATAAAAAAATTCGACATTCAATTACCCATGTATAAACTTCTCCTATATAATCTTTGCATTGATATACTTTCAAATATTTATTTAAATATAAACATTGGGCATTAACCCATTCGCGCAATGCGCGTATAAAACTAGTATTTATATAAAAGAAAAAAATTTAATTATTCTATTATGTATTGTATAAATACCATATACTTGGCCTTGTATATTATTTTCAAATCCTATAAATGTATTGATGTGGAATATTGTATGTACGTGTATATTTAGTTATATATATGTGTATTGTACGTATTTATTATATTTAATTATATATATTATATGTACCGTATATATAAAATAAGTAATAAATTTCCGTATGTATTTATTTACATTATATGCATTGTACGCGTATGAAATATCCTATGTATATGTATGTATTTTTATATATCAAGTATGGTACTTATATACATAACACCGCCATATAAATGTTTAGAGTATTTTATTTTATTTTATTTATTACCGTATGTGGTAATATATACTTAGGTGTATTTGTAGTAATTTATAAAAGTATGTATGTATAGGACCGTATATATATGCATTCTTTTATTTTATTTTTTTAAAGTGCCGTATGTGTGTGTGGTTTATATATATATCTGTGTGAATAGTTGTAGTTATAAGTTTGAATAAAAATACTATTCTTACATTATTTGAATTGCATGCATGATTAGTAGAATAATTAAATTAATTATATGTTAGGTAAAGTTTGTATATATTTACGTATGTACGTAATAGTAATAATAGAAATATTTCTCTTGCTTCGGCTTCCACCGTCGGCCTCTGGCCGGAGCTCTAATGGAGCTTTGAGCCGGCGGTTTTGGTCACCTTCCATGTTTGTTCTCGCTCTTCTTCTGCCCCGACCACCGTCGCAGTTCCGTCCGCCTCCGACCACCGCCACAGATCTTCTTCTTCCGTTTTCTCTCCCTTTGAATAAAATAATAGTAGGTAGGTATTGGGGTTTGTGTTGGTAGTCTTAACTCCCAACCCTACTTTGACTTTACCCACTTTTTTTTCTCTATTATTGTGTTTTCCTCTCGTTAGTTTCAGCATTTTTCCTCTCGTTACTTTCACGAGCTTTTCATTTTCATTAGCATAAATCGTTTAGTTTGGTTTCGACAAGTGTTGATATTATCCTGGGCGAGCAAAAAAGAATGATGACGAAGACCCAGATTTTTTAAGAAGCTTTAAGCTCCCTGAAGGAACATAGCTTCATAGTTATGAAACAGTTTGCGATTTCAAGTTTTCTATAGCATAGTTAGAAAAGTTGTTTCTATGTCTGACTGTAAGGAATGGTTTACCATTTCATTGATAATTGATGTAAACGTTTTATGTTATGAATTAATGGAATAGCTACGTTTATCTTCAAAAAAAAAAAAGAAATATTTCTCTTGCGCTTATTGATATTAAATTTTGGATCAAATGTGAATAAAAGATTTTTACTGAAATATTATTAAGAATTTATTACGGTTTTGTGAGCAAAGTAAGGTTTAATCAAAAGTATTACCTTGTAAATTTATTATTTTATTTATGAGCAAATATTATTCAAACTAAATATTTTTCAAGTTATGGAAGCTATGTGAAATTGTGAATATTTGATTGGAATTATATTTATGTTGAGGAGTGCCCGTAAGGAACAATCCTCGGGTACTAGGGCACTATGGTGTGTCCTGTTGAGGTGGGTCTGTGTACCCTAATTTCAGGAGTAGTCAGTAGAAACCTGGTAACTTCCCGTTGAGGCTTGGAATCCTCATTCGGGGGTGTGCACACTTAAGATTAGAATTCGATTTCCATTAGAAATGGGAAATGTGTGGAGTGTTCGGATGTGTGGGAAACATCGTTCACTAGGGCCTAAGAATAAAGGACCCTGTCCCATTTATGTGTGATTGATGTGCTTCCATATGTATTTTGTGGTGTGCAAGTGTGGCACAAAAATAAAGTTTATAAGAAAATTTTATAAGTGATGATATTGTGAAAAGTTCCATATGATTACTTTACCTTATATTTACAAAATTGATATTTTTAAAAAAGTATTGCAGCTAAGCTAAGGAATTGGTAAAGTATTTTTCCTTATCAAATATTTGTTATTATTAAAATTATTTTTATAGGGGCAGGCAGTCCCTTACTTAGCAAGTGTTGCTAACCTCTGTTTCTTTTATTTTGTATGTTGTAATTTTATTTGAGAAGCAGGAGGTGATTGATGGAGTTTGCTGTGAGAGTGCGGTAGACCAAGACTTTGAGGATTATGGGATTATTTAAATGAAATTGATGTAATAGTAGATTACTATTTTTATTTTTAGAAAGACTTGTGAACTAAGGATTTTATTTTGATTTTATTTAAGTTAGCCTTAGCGCTTAGGTATTGTGGTTGCCTAAGTGTGGCGGTAATGCCCTCAATAAAATTTTGAAAAGCTTCCGCATTCTAAGTTTTGTTTTAAGAATTACTTAATTAATTGGTGAAAATAAGAAAAAAAAATAGGCCATTTTTGGGGGTGTTACAATCATATTGGTAAGAGATGAACAATTGTTCCAGATGTCAGGTATGGTTCCTTGGTATGCTGATCTTGTTTATTACTTACTCACTGGAGCTCTACCTTATTACATTAGTAAGTCTAGAAAAAAAAAGTGAAACTAAATATTATGTTTGGGATGGACCATATCTATGGAAATTTTATGCTAAGTAATAAAACGATGTGTGCCTGAAAATGAACAATAGTCAATCTTAGCTTTTTGTCATAGTTATGCATGTGGTGGTCATTTTAGTCATGTTAAAAGTGTTGGATAGTGATTTTTATTGGGAAAATTTGTTTAAAGATGCATACTTGTGATGTAAAACTTGTGAAAAATGTTAAAAGACTGGTTCATTATCTCATAAGAATGAAATGCCTCAGATTTCTATTTTGATTGTGGAAATATTTTATGTGTGGGACATTGATTTCATGGAACCTTTTCCATCATCTTGTGGCTTTTATTATATTTTGTTAGCTGTTGATTATGTGTCGAAATGGATGGAAGCAAAAGCCACCAAAACTAATGATTCTTCAGTGGTTGCAAGTTTTATGAAATATAACATCTTTAGCAAGAATGGACTTTCGTGTGTTGTTATAAGTGATCAAGGGAATCATTCTTGCAATAAAGCAATTAAAGCATTGTTCAAGAAGTATAGAATGCATCACAGAACATCTATAATGTATCATCCTCAAACAAATAGGTAAGCTAAAGTGTCCAATAGAGAGGTAAAGTCCATTTTGGAAAAGACAGTGAACACAGGTAGAAAAGATTGGAGCTTACGCCTAGATGATGCTCTATGGGCTTATTGAACAACTTACAAAACTCCGATTGGGATGTCCCCTTATCGTTTAGTTTTTGGAAAAGCTTGTCATTTGTTCGTAGAGATTGGACATAAAACCTATTCGGCAGTACAACGTTGTAATATGGAAATGAAGAAGGCTGGTGAAAAAAGGAAATTGCAGTTGCAGGAATTTGAAGAGTTGATGTTAGATGCTTATGAAAATTCTAGGATATACAAGGAAAAAACCAAGATGTTCCACGACAACATGATTTTGAGAAAAAGTTGAGGTAGGACATAAGGTCTTATTATACAATTCTCATTTGAAACTTATGCCTGGTAAGTTACGTACTCGTTGGATTAGACCTTTTGTTATTTCTAACATTTTTGCTTATGGTGCAGTAGAGATTAAAAGCATTGATACAAGAAAGCTTTTTAAGGTTAATGTTCACAGGTTGAAACCATTTCATGAGGGAATGACAGCTTTGAGTTTGGAAGATGTTGATTTTCCCCTCCTGGAGTATTTTGATTGCTAAGGACACATTCGGGACTGCGTTGGGCATAACAATGTTAAACAAATGCGCTCTTGGAAGGCAACCCAATTCAATAATCCATTTTTTCTTTCTTTTTTTATTTATTTTTTACTTATTTTAATTTTCAAATAAGTTTTCTTAGAATATGCTCAATTTTTTTGTGAATATGTGAAGTTTTTATGTGTGCATACATTAAGGACAATGCATGAATTAAGTGTGGAGGAGAGTGTTGCACACTTGATGATGGCAAACTTTGGTAGTATGGGACTTGATGGTTTGTTTGGATTACTTTCTTGTTATTTAGGGATACAAGTGTTACTTAAAGTTTAAAATATCACCAAAGTATATATCAAAATAAAACTCAGATATCAATGTAAAATTTTAAAATAAGAATATTTTTTCATGCAAAGAAAAAAATTATATAATATTTATAAATATTTATATAATAAAAAAAATATCAATTTCTCTTTTTATCCATTTATGTAGACATATATTATATTTATAGTATTTTGTACAATATGAAAATATATACACTTTTTTTTTATAGATTGTGATTACTGGCATAATTATACACGCTAATTATAAATTACTACATTGGTTACTTATTAAAAAATTATTTTAAAATATGTCTAAACTCATACTCTTAATTAAAAATTCAAAAATATTTAAAAATTTGTCTAAATATGTAATATAGTTAGGGACTACATTAATCCATAAAATTTAAAAATTAAATTCTTTTAATTTGTAAATGTAATATTCTTCATTATAATTAATAAAATATAAAATATAATTAAGAATAAAATTATAAAATTAACAAAATGTTTATTCATAAGTATTTATATTTTAAAAAATCCATACATACATATACTTATACATTATATTAATCATACAAAATTAAAATGATATTTTTTAATTTTTTAATTTAATTATTTTAATTATAATATATCAATATAAATTATAATTACAGAAATTATATTATAGAATTTACATATATACATATTAATAAATATTATTTGTATATATACACTTTATTACACAATCATATAAGAAAATGTGTCTGATTAGAGTTTAATTAAAATCACATATACAAAATTTAAAATTTACATTTTTTTAATTTCTAAGTATAATTTTCTCAGTTATTATTCATATTGTTAGAATTAATAATATATATGAAATAAGATTAGGAATAATTCAATTTAATTATGTAATTTTTTTCTCTATAAATTCATATAAATATGTACATGATTAGAGATTATATTAATTATACAAAATTTTAATTTTGTATGCTATGATAATAGATACTTGACCCCTTTCAAAAAAAAAAAAAAAGATACTTGACCAAATAAATATATGGAAATTTAACTATATTATTATATTGTACATTTTAATATATTTTTATTTTTAATTTTTTTTATTTAAATTTATAATAACAAAATTTTATCCGTGCACAGCACGGGTAAAACACTAGTTTATTTATATAATAACTATTTCCATATGTTTGTATGTAACTATCAATTTCATAATTACATATAGGTATAATAGGATAATATTATATATTTTTTTGAAAATAGAATAATATTATATTTATATATACATATATAATATAATATGATTGACATTCATAATTTTTGTATCTAAATAATTACCATAATTACTAATAACCTATTATAACCAATTATAATTAATATTATTCTATAATAATAATATTTAATATTATTAATATTAATATTATTATAATAATTACTATATTACTAAAATACCCCTACGTTTGGGCGGGAAAATTCTGGAGGAGGATAATACTTTTATATATAGTATAGATGTCTTAAGTTAGGATATATTTTTGGTTTAGAGTTTTAACACATGAGAGAAGCAAGCACGGTTTTCTTTTCTTTTCTTTTTCTTTTTCTTTTTCTTTGATACTAAAAAAACTATATTTTAAAATCTTTGCTAGTTTTATTTAATGAAAATGTGCAAGACTTAATGCAATTTGACCCTTTTGGTGAGTTTTTGAGCCTAAAGAGTAACACTTTGCTCTTTTTTTTTTTTTTTTTTTTTGTGTGACATCAAATATAGCTTGTGTATGCTTGAACTTGCTCTTAAATGCATTTTGAGACCACATTCAAGTGAGTTAGAAAATGAAGATGAAAAGGGCACCTAGGTTGAGTCACTTTTAGCAAAAAAGCCTACCTTGCATTTTAACTCCTAGTGAGCTACTTTGAGCTTTTAGCCTTTCTTTTCTTTTAATTACCACTCTACAAGTCATTTTTCCCTTTCCTTTGTTAATTTTCCCCAATAAATCTTGAACCATTGAATTGAAGGAATCATATTGGTCTATTTGCATAAAGTTTTGCCTATTTTTATTGTCAATAAGTTGTTTCATATATATGTGTTTGAAGGAAAAATAAAAGTGTAGCTCTTATTGGGAGTTGAATTAATTTATCCAAGTGAAGATTCTTTTTTATGTGAAGCATTGCTTTCTTTGAAATTTGAAGTTAGGAAATCTGGAAAAGGAAAAGAATGAGGAGAATTGAGGAAGAAGTGTTAAAGGAAAAAAAAAAAAAAGAGTTGAATAAAGCTGTATAAAGACAACAAAATGGTATGAATGATGAAGGAAGTAAAAAAAAAAAAAGCAAGAAAATTAAATGGGAAGGCATTGGAGGAATGAAAATTTGTTCAAGACTTTCTGATTTGCCTGGGTGAAATTTTTTGTTAAAGGCTTATGTGGTTCCTTCAACTTGTTAAGCTTGAAAATTCCTTTTACCATATCCCTTTGTCCTAGCCAAGTTACAACCGTCAATGAAAGACCCTTTGATTCATGGTTTAATTCATGTTTGCAAGTGGTGGAGATTTGATTTGCTTGCAAGCTTATGGGATTACTTGCTATGTTTTGATTGGAGAGTTTGATACACTATACCTTAAACACTGTGAGTACAATGAGTGAATTTTGAATCTTTGTGAGGGTGTTAAGTCTTGTTCATTGGCTTTTAATAAAACTAGTGAATTATTTTATTTATTTATTTATTTTGGCAAAATGTTCCTTTCATCTTCCGTGTATTAGATTGTTTTGTCTATGTCTAGCTTGATTCTTTTTATTCTGATTCAAGGGATTGAAGTTTTAGTTGTGAATTTAGGGAGGTTTTATTTCAATTAATTTGTTGGATTCATGTACTTCCTGTTCTTTTGAAGTTAAAATTTCTAGGAAGACTGATAATAAATTAAATTGACAACTTAGTTTGTTATTGTTTTCCTATTGCTATATATGACTTTATGATCCGTAATTGTTATAAACAATTAGACCCAGTAGTTAGTATTAATTGTATTGCAATGATTGGTACATAAAGGACAAGAAGACTAAGTTGCAGATTGTAGCTATCTCAATCTGTGATTTAGGCTTAGTTATTTTCCATTAAGTGTAATGATTTATTGGATGAATATGGAACACTATCGTCCTCAGATTATTCAATAACAATTGTTGGTTTGAATGCTTAATTTGAGTCAATTAATTCATGGAGATCAAAGGCTAGTTATGGCTATCTTAATTAGTTTTTGGCTAAGTACTTGAATCTAAACTTTATTTGTAAGAGCCAGTGATCTAAGTCACATATTTAACATTCCTTTTTCCTTAAATTAGAATTCAACATCTTTGAACTTGTTTACAATAATAGTTTATTTTATTTATTCCATTCAAACTACTTTTCCCACTTTGAGTCCTTTTAATTTAAGAAACGAGACTCATTAGTTCTCTTAGAATTCAAGCCGGTCTTGCCACTACTACAAATTAGTGGAGTGAGCCATTATTAATTTTGTAGGGTTTCGACAACCCTGCCAATGTTCTAGATCTCCTTAGTTGTTTTGCTCTTTCGGATCCTTGGGAAGAGCCTCTCATCTAATGTTTTAAACAATATGTCTTTCGCAATGTTGTCTAGATTGTTCATTGTTCTGTCCTCGAATGTCTAGGCATGACGAGGCTTTTGAACATATTCTGGAGCATCCAGTCTTTGTGTAGCCGCATTTGCATTTACCATCATGATTTGCACTGGACCTTCTGTAATCACTTCCCACATCTCATCGTGGAGAATAGATTAATGTGCTTGCATTCGAACCTTCCAATCATCAAATTTATTCAAATTAAACATAAGGTTCTTGGACATGTGATGATCCATATTGAGAAAAAGGTTACATGCATGGAAAATGGGTTTTGATTTTCAAAAGAGATCACTAGGTAGTATACACGAGTGTTTATCGTTTAAGGTAACAAGCTCTGATACCACTAGTAGGTCCTAGTGAGGGTTATGGTACAAGCGATAAGTGCCAAAGATACTACCTTTTGTGGGGTATTTAAAAGACATATTGTGCTATAAATGGAGTTTTTTGAGCCTATTACATGTTTAGAATAGCTCATTTTGATAAAAGATAGGCACAATGACTAATTGTTGTTGCATTTGTGAAAGATAGCAAAAGTTGTAATTTCCACCATACTTTCCATCCACTGCTAACTACACCTTGTCAAATGGCGCCGTTGCCAGGGATGACAAACGGTGATTGATTAAATGTTTTCAATTTGCTTTCTTAGGTAGCATTTTGCAAGAGGTCTAGTGTGTTTTTTGTTGGTCCCAAGGGGATGGGGTACAAGTCTAGAGGGGGGGTGAATAGACTTGTATAAGATTTTGCAAATCTTTTCGACCTCTCGTGTGTATTGAACTTAGGATGTTTAGGTTCGATACCTCACGAGGTGAAGACAAAGTTTTATGCGCAGCGGAAATGTTATCCCCTTTTAGTTAGCACGAGTTTGGGTTAGTTCGAGAGGTGTGATTATATGCAGTGCAATCGAGAAGTTAGCGAGAGATAAAAACAGAAAGTAAATGCAAGAGAGATTTTTAAGTGGTTCGGCCACCCCGCCTACTTCCACTCTTCTTCCAGAAACTCCCTGGAAGGATTGCACTAAAAACTTCCCTTTCTAGTACAATAACGAGCGCTTGAGCTTTGATCACCAAGCCCGCCTCAAGCCTCAGGTTTTTCGCCCCGCTTCCAGTTACTCCACCTCTCGAGCACTTGACCTTTGATCACCAAGCCCGCGTCAAGCCTCAGGTTTCTTTCGCTCGGACAGCAGCCAGGTTACTCCGCCTCTCCTCAGGTTTTTCTCCGCGCTTCCAGTTACTCCACCTCTCGAGCGCTTGACCTTTGATCACCAAGCCCGCGTCAAGCCTCAGGTTTCTTTCGCTCGGACAGCAGCCAGGATACTCCGCCTCCCTTGCTTAATCCAAAGCAAGACGTTGTTGATAGTCACAGTTGAATGTAACAATCTCCAATCTGACCACAAGCTATCGTTGAATCAACTTTGATGTAGAGCAGCTTTGGTCACCTTCTGGATGTATGACAGTTTAGCTTTGTAACTCTCTTCGAACACTAAGATGTGTTCTCTCGCTGTATTGAATATTAGGATGATATCCCAAGTTAAGCACTTTGCACTAGAACGTTTTATCAGACACCTCTTGTTAACCTTTTGAACCTCTTTTTCACAACCCCTTATTTTTTNCTTCGAACACTAAGATGTGTTCTCTCGCTGTATTGAATATCAGGATGATATCCCAAGTTAAGCACTTTGCACTAGAACGTTTTATCAGACACCTCTTGTTAACCTTTTGAACCTCTTTTTCACAACCCCTTATTTTTTTCGTGTCTTTACGTCCTTATATATGAGAGTAGAGGAATAATTCCGTTGGAGGGAAAATTATTCCGTTTGAAATTTGTCTCCCATGCTGATCATGGGTCTTGCATATTTTCAGCATATTTCATGGAGT
>NC_044917.1:21975568-22024314 GCF_003576645.1 Ipomoea triloba
TTACTTAACAGTTGGTATCATCAAAACCTATTACATGATGTTCCTAACAATTTCCCCCTTTTTGATGATGCCAACACTTATACTTACTTATATGGCTGATTTGAAAAAGAGAAAGCATTGATTTTATTTTCAGCGCATATGGTAAGTTTGACAACAATTCTACTAAACATGAATAAGTAAACTCACGCAACACCCCCAGCAGAAGATATATGTATTAAGATTAAGGGAATGTTTACATAACAGAGTTTAGTGGAAAAGATTCAAAGAAGTAAGACCAAGAACAACATAAGTATCAATACATTGAAATAAGATGGAGTTTGGACCACGAGAGCTTACTTCTTGTTGCCTTTCCTTTTCTTGTTAATGGCTTCTCGTGTCTTGATGGGGTCTTTCGGATTTACCAGGCTTAAGTATTCATCTGTGACATCTAGATGCCTGTAGTTCCTGTAGGCTTCCCCCACGAACTCACCATCAATTACTCCATCTTTCCACCAAGCAATGCATTCTTCTGGAGACATGTTGCTGTGTGTTGATATTCCAGTGATTTTCAGAAGCTTGACTATCTCCAGAGTCAGAATTTGTTCAGTGTCTTCTCTGTTCCCAAACTTAAAGTTTGTCATGAGAAGATCTATCTTCCTTTCTTCTTCTGACTGTCGTTCTTGTCTTTTTCTTCTTCTTTCTCTGTCCTCTTCTCTCCTTCTCTCCATTTCCAGTGTACGCTGGACCCTTAGGTTTTCTGCCTGTTTAGCATCCTCCACTGCTTTGCTCATGATTCTTGGTATTTTTGGAGGTGGTCCNACTTGACTGCCGGTTTCTTTCCTCTATAAAAGAATGAAACATTATCTTTTCCTTTCTTTTTCTCCATGGGAAGTTGATGGTATGAACTTCTGAAAGAAACCCTCTTATTTATAGCCCAATAGGGTTACCACTGTTGAGTCACGGGATGCAATATGAATGACCATTCAATGCTTGTGTAACTCCAAAGCTGCCATAAAGTTGATGAAACCGCCCCTCACATGCGAAACAGTTCATGGCACNTCTGCTCGAGCTACAGCGGCTTCATCAGTGGCTTTCCGTGCTACATCCTCAGCCCATATCGCCTGTTCGAGAAGTTCGGCATGACGGCCTTGGGATTCACTTGTGCCATCAGCAGGCATTGCAGCATTGCGGACCACAGCGAGTATTCTTTCGAGCTGAGCCATCTTCTGAGATTGATCAGCCATGAATTGACGCACTTCGCCAATGAAGACTTCTTCGGCCTGTTGATCATAGTCAGAAGTAGGAGATGAGGATCGAGATGTACCTTTCGTTGGAGGGGACTTGGGTGCTTCCAGATTTCCACCCATGACTTGCAAATGCGAGTCCACCTCTCGACTGACTTCCTGAGGTTCAGCAGGGACACTGGGATCAGAGCTCGAAGGTAGCTCCATATCAGGTGCTTCCCGGTTTCCACCTGAGGGATGGATCACTTCTTGCTCTTCACCTCTCGAACCTGGAGCCTCAGCTTCAGCTGCTGGTAAGGTAGGATTGGCCAAGGTGGGAGTCTCTGCATCAGATGCTTCCCGGTTTCCATCTGATTGAGGTTCCCCCTCAACACTACCTCTCGAACCAGTGCTGGGAACGTGATCATCTACTGGAGGAGTTGATTCATCGGCAGGTGCTTCCCGGTTTCCACCTTCTTGAACCTCAACTCTCGAACCAGCAGGGTTCTCCTCATTCTGCTCTTGTTGCTCACTTGTTTGCACTTCAGTATGCTCTGGTGAATCTGGAATATCGATTATCTCAGGAGCAACTTGTGCACTCCACCTTTCCCTATTAACCATATCGATGGGAAAGCCTGGGAGTTGAAGCAACAAAATTTCACCCTCTCGAACTGTCTGAGCTTCATCTGTTGCATTCGAGGGTGTGGACTCAGGTGGTGGCAGTAGTAATACAGAGTTAGGTGCCACCTCTTGTGCCTCAGAGGTCTCGGATTCACCTCTCGAAGCTACCTGGTCTTCTAGAGCAGATTCACTCACTTGGGACAAGGGGATTGCTGCAGTTGGAGTAGGAGTGTCAGCATCATCTCGAGCAACCCCAGAGGTCTCTCCTGGACCTCTCGTGTGTTCTACACTTTGTCCCAAGGATAGTGCTGTGGCAAGCCTGATATCCTCTCGAAATTGAGCATCTAGTTCAGGATCTTCTTCAGGCTCGGCTTCATCTTCTTGTGCATCAACAGCTATGCCCTTTCCTTTGTCAGATCGACCAAGATTACTCCTGATTACTTGCATCTCATGGGCACGGTTTTGAAGCTCGTCGGCTGGGATTTCAGTGAGATCTAACCAGTTTAGTGCAAATCGTTCCTCAGCCTCCATCTCTGCTGCTCTTGAGATCAATTGATCAAAGGGACCTGTTCTCCAGTTGATCCAACGAAGTACTCTGGAGAAGTCGTCCAAACTCGATACATTCTCAACACTTTGATTCAATCGAGATGTGATTTCAGCATTCAGCTCATCAGAGTCAGCAGGTAGGATTTCTGTTGCTGATGCACACTCCACAGCTTGTGCAGTTATCTCTCGAACAACCGAGAGATCATGTGTTAACCCATCATTCAGAAAAGCTTGCACTGGGTTCCTGACCACAGTGCCCTGACCATCAGCAGCCACCACACAATCTAGATCTTCAGCTGCTGGAATATCTACCTCTCGAACCACCTGTCGTGGTTTCTCAACAATACCCTGTACTGGATCACTAATCCCAGTACCTTCAACTTCTCGAGCCTCCTCTTGAGGCAAACCAACAGATTCATCACCATCCTCAGCATCATCAACAGCAAGTATATCAACATTTAAAGTTCCTGACAGGGACTTGGTAGGGGGCACTCTCTCAACCTCAGTGGCCAGTGTAGCCTGAGGTTCCCCCTGGGCTTGTGCCCTGTCCTCAAATGGTACTTGTATAACGGATGGTGTCACCTCTCGAACCTGGGTGACAGCAGCAGTCTTGGTCCTTTTGGCCTTCCTTTTCAATTCAACCCTCCTGACTAGGGTGTCCAAAAGCTCGTCATCAGACTGCTTCTCCTTAGCTGGGGCTTTCCTTTTGCCCCTTCCCTTAGGCTTTGAGGGTGAAGATGCATCCTTAGCACCTTTTGCCTTAGCTTGAGGTTTCGTTCTACCCATATAGGTATTCCGATGAACCTCTCGCCCTTCCCTCAGTTCGAAGCCCTTCAGTCTTAATAGAAATTGAACAACAAAGCCAAAACCAACCTTTTTGTAGATTGTCAGGTCGGAGTTGGAAACTGAGCTCTGCACTTGGTGTTTGATGCAGTCGAAGATGATGTGAGCCCAGTCCAACTTGTTGTTGTTCCAGATGGCGTGGAGGATTTTCAGAGTGTCCAGATTGACTTCGTCTGTTCCGGACACCTTGCCGAGGATGAATTTTATGATGAGCTCGGCGGCTAGGGCAAACCTCTCCTTCAAATGAAATCTGCGGAGGGCAGAGGATGCTCTGGGTGGTGCAGTCTCCAATCGGATTTTGTCCCAAAACTCCTGCTTATCCATGTTGTAGTCCGATAGGTGCTTGACTGCCTCCTCCGACGTAGCAAAGTCGAATGCTGCTCGTAGATCACCCACAGAGATTGTTATGGCTATTTCGTTGAAGCGGCTTTCAATCTTGCCCTTCGTGACCTTGGCATGAGCGAACCATTCTGTGTAGTCGAGGTCATGAATGGTTCGGTAGTCATGCGTCATGTACCGCATTAGTCCTGCCTTCTCAAATTTCTTCAAGACTCTCTCCGCCATTGTTGGATTTGGCGAGTGGGTGATGAAGCCATCTTTGTCAAGGATGCTTCCCGCCTTGACTTGTTTAATCTGAGAGCGTATGTGGTCTAGCTCTCTCTGGTATGCACTGGAGGATGAAGATGAAGATGAAGAAGATGATGATTCAGACGCCATTGAAGAAAGTTTGTGTGTTTTGGAGGGAATGTGTACAGCGTCTAAGGATTTGGGGATTTTGGGTATATGGTTTTGAGTTTGAATCCGGGTAAAGAAGAAGGATTTTGCTTTTATATTAGGCGGATTCGGGTTGGATATATGGGTAGGGTTGAGAGTTTGACCCGTGGAAGGATCCCGGTTGATTTAAAAGATGTGAGAAGTCAGAAATACCCCTGATAACGGTCAGCTTATAAGGTATTTTGGTAAGGGTATTTCGGTAAAGTATAGAACGGTTTAAGCTTTGAGACAGTGGAGTATTGATATTTTAAAATAAGCATGCTCCCACTAATCAAGATAATGCCCTTAAGTGCGAAAAACCGTCAGTAACCGATGACCACGTGGCTAGCATTTATGTCCAAAGATAGCCGTTCCACCTCATATATCCGTTGAGCTTATCAAATTCACCTTTCGAAGGTGAATGATCTTCCTCATGAGTTTAAGGATCTTCCCCCTGAGTGATTGATCCCTAAACCTCCTTATTCCTCCTTCTTGATCTGGTTAAGGATCTTCCCCCTGAGTGATTGATCCCTAACCCTCCTTATTCCTCCATCTTGATCTGGTTAGGGATCTTCCCTTTGATCCCTAACCCTCCTTATTCCTCCTTTCAGAGATATCAGTTTGTTATCTTTCGAAGTGACCTCTCGAACTACCCTTCTTCGAGACATAATGTATGTAGACAAACTGATCGGGTGACTTCTCGAACTACCTTTCGAACACAGATTGCGAGAGAAATAAGTTTGATTCATTTAAAAGATATCACTTGGAACATATCCTTAAGTTCATTTAGTGATTTCCAGATACATTACATATGAATCAATATCCTATTAAATTCCCTAGAAACTTTTGTTTGGCCTTGGTCAGCCTAATAGGAATCTATCGTTAAGGCAGGAACTAGCCATCTAAAGTCCTATTTGTCTAATAACAGAACTGGGGGTGGCTATTCCCTTTTCTTGTTCTTCTCTCCGGAGCTGCTTACTATAGTTGGGAGTGACCATCTTCATCGCTAATCCTCTTAGTGTCTTTGGATTAGTTATGATCACCCCTTTGACTGCTGCTGACCTCAGAAATTCCCATCTGGTCTTCCTCTCTTTTTCCCTTGGTTCTCCATTTGGTTGAGGAAGGCCCTTTTCCAGAATGTGCAGCAGTAGGAGTCCCTCTTGTGCAAGACTCTCTTCCCGATTCCAGTATCCCATCGTTGTGGATTTCCTCGTATTTGGGGATCCATTCACCTTGGATGGGAATAGGATACTTGCTTGGATTATCAGGAAGCTCCGTAATCTGTTCACCCTTCGTTGATTCTGGATAGTTTTCTCCTTGAAAATCTTTGGACTTGACTGCCGGTTTCTTTCCTCTATAAAAGAATGGAACATCATCTTTTCCTTTCTTTTTCTCCATGGGAAGTTGATGGTATGAACTTCTGAAAGAAACCCTCTTATTTATAGCCCAATAGGGTTACCACTGTTGAGTCACGGGATGCAATATGAATGACCATTCAATGCTTGTGTAACTCCAAAGCTGCCATAAAGTTGATGAAACCGCCCCTCACATGCGAAACAGTTCATGGCACTAAATACAAGAAGATAAGATTTGACCATTCAACCCAACTCTATCATTCCCAATTCTAACCTTAGTTGAGAGAATCTATTTTCACATAACGCTTTTGTGAAAATATCTGCTAGTTGCTCCTCCGTTGCAACATATTCCAAAGTGATGTCCTTTTTCTCAACGTGGTCTCGGATGAAGTGATACTTAATATCAATATGCTTTGTTCTGGAATGTAACACTGGATTGTGGGTGATGGCAATAGCACTTGTATTGTCACACATGATTTTAACCTCCTTACACTCAACACCATAATCCATTAGCTGTTGCTTCATCCATAAGATCTGAGCACAACAACTTCCAGCTGCTACATATTCTGCCTCAGCAGTGCTTGTAGCTATCGAATGTTGTTTCTTGCTAAACCATGAGACAAGTCTTCCACCTAGAAACTGACATGTCCCTGATGTGCTCTTTCGATCTATCTTACAACCGGCAAAGTCCGCATCTGAGTAACCCATAAGTTCGAAGGATCCACCTTTCGAATACCAGAGCCCAACACTCTGCGTACCCTTTAGATATCTAAGAATCTTTTTGGATGCATTTAGGTGACTTTCCTTAGGACTTGCCTGAAATCTAGCACATACACCTACTGCAAAGGATATGTCTGGTCTACTTGCAGTTAAATAAAGAAGAGATCCGATGATACCTCGATAAGTGGTTTGATCGACCTCTCGACCTTCGCTGTCGACATCGATACGTAGAGAGGTTCCCATAGGTACTTTGACTGAGGATTTCCCTTCTATGTTGTATTTCCTGAGCAGATCCTTGGTGTATTTCTCCTGGTTGATGAAGATACCTTCCTTAAGCTGTCTCACTTGTAGTCCAAGGAAGTAGTTGAGCTCTCCCATCATGCTCATCTCGAACTTTCCTTTCATCAAACTGGAGAATTTCTCGCACAAGTCTGGATTGGTGCTACCAAAAATGATATCGTCCACATAGATTTGCACCAATAAGATGTGATCCCCATCCTTAATCCTAAACAATGTTTTGTCCACTAGGCCTTTGGTGAACCCACACTGAAGTAGAAAAGAGGATAAGGTATCGTACCAAGCTCTTGGAGCTTGTTTTAAGCCGTAGAGTGCCTTCTTCAACTTGTATACTTTGTCAGCTCCTACGTCCTTCAAGAAACCCGGAGGTTGTTCAACGTACACCTCTTCTTCGAGAAGTCCGTTCAGAAAAGCGCTCTTGACATCCATTTGATATACCTTAAAGTCTTTGAAGGCGGCATATGCGAGAAAGATGCGTATGGCTTCGAGACGTGCCACTGGAGCGAAGGTTTCATCAAAATCTATTCCTTCCTCCTGACAGTAGCCTTTGGCAACAAGTCTGGCCTTGTTCCTAACAATAACTCCATCCTCATTCATCTTGTTTCTGAAAACCCACTTTGTACCAATGACATTCTGATGATGAGGTCTCGGAACTAGTTCCCAAACGTCGTTCCTCTCGAACTGATGAAGTTCCTCTTGCATTGCTTGCACCCAATCTGCGTCGCTTAGAGCCTCATCGATCACCTTAGGCTCTATTTGAGATAGAAAACAAGCAAACATGCTTTCTCTGTAAGCTGATCTGGTTCGAACTCTGTCACGTACATCTCCGATCACTTGATCAGCAGGGTGACTTCTCAGCCATCTTAGGTCGGGTTGCGGCTCCTCAGTTGATACTTCCATTGAAGGTTGAGATATGGGTTGAACATCTATGATCTGGTTTTGATCAACTGAGTCAGGCACTTTCTTCTTGGTAGACTCTTCATCATCTGATTCTGACTGGAGTTCTGCTACGTCTCGAACTATCGACTGCTTGTCTTCGAGAGGTAAGTTTGATCTCTCGATAGACTCTGGCTGATCTTCCTCAGCAGCTTCCGTTGTCTTTGATGGTTGATCTGTTGATGCCCTTTCATCAAAGGTAACATGTATGGACTCTTCAACCACCAAACTCCGCTTGTTGAAGACTCTGAGTGCTTTGCTTGTCGATGAGTATCCCAGAAATACTCCATCATCTGCCTTTTCTTCAAAAGTTCTTCGTTGAGTCTTCCCATTGTTGTGAATATAGCATTTGCACCCGAATGAGTGGAAGTGGCTTACATTCGGTTTTCTTCCATTCCACAACTCATATGGAGTCTTTCCAACTCCTTTTACTATCAAGGACCGATTTTGGGTGTAGCACGCTGTGTTGATTGCTTCTGCCCAAAATCCTTGTGATATGTTGGCTTGCGAGAGCATGGTCCTTGCGGCTTCTTTGAGAGTTCTGTTCCTTCTTTCAGCAACCCCGTTTTGTTGAGGTGTTCGAGCAGCTGATAGTTGATGATGAATTCCGTTCTCGTTGCAGTAGCTCTCGATTACTTGATTAACGAACTCTCCACCTTGATCTGACCGGATCTTTAGTATCGAGACTTCCTTTTCAACTTGAACTTGTTTCAAGAGATTTGGTAGGGCAATTTTTGTCTCGCTTTTCTTGGTTAAGAACACGGTCCAAGTGAATCTTGTGTAGTCATCCACTACCACAAGAGTGTACTTCTTTCCCTTTATGCTGGGTGGATCCACTGGGCCAAATAAGTCCATGTGAAGAAGACTTAATGGTCTAGTGGATGATGTCTCGGCTTTGCTCTTGAAAGAGGATTTGATCTGTTTGCAACGTTGACATGCCTCACAAATTTTATCCTTTCGAAACGTCACTTTGGGCAGTCCTTCCACTAAGTTCCTCTTAGTAAGCTTGTTGATAGTCTTGAAGTTCAGATGACTAAGCTTACTATGCCAATCCCAGCATAAATCTTCCTTGCTCCTTGCTAGCATACATAGGGATGGTTTTGCAGACCTCCAATCCACTATGTACATGTTTCCTTTCCTTGCTGCTTCCAAGACGACTTCGAGAGATTCCTCGTTCATAATCTGACATTTGCTTTTGGTGAAGACAACTTTGTGGCCCTTGTCACAGAACTGGCTTGTACTAAGGAGATTGAACTTGAGCCCCTCAACGTAGGACACTCCTTTAATAACCAGCTCATTCTTTTGGATTTCACCAACAGCTCTTGTGCGCCCCTTCTTCTCGTTGTCGCCAAATGTCACCAAGGGACCTTCGATAGGTTGGATGTTCTCAAGCAGTGTTAGATTTCCAGTCATATGTCTCGAACATCCACTGTCAATGAACCACACGTCCCTGGTGTCCTGCAAGGAAATCAAGCAAGTTTAGGTACCCAAACTTTGGGTCCTGGTGGGTTAGTGAGTTTAGGCATCCATTTATACCTTGTGCCCATTATTCCAGGCCTAGGCGCAATGTAGCCATTGTACGTTTGATAATTATAAGGAATGCTAGCAAAGGTTTTAGGCCTCTTTGGTGCATAAATCAACTTAGGTAGAGACTTTTCGACCGGCTTATGCACCATGCCTTTCATACGCTGTTTGGTCATGTGAAATTGCTGAAAGTGAGGTTTCTTCCAGAACTTGTGATTTGATGACCAATTCTCACTAGATGGATAGAGTCTTCCTTTCTCCATCCGTGAGTTCCTAACTATGTGGATCTCAGACCTTCCATATTTGCCTTGAGGTGCATTATATGGAGTGTAGCTCTTTTTGTACTTGGAATGGCCTTGCGAGAGATAGCAAGGTGATCTCTCGATATTGTTTACCCGGCCATTCTTCGTAGCTTTCCTATACTTTCCATTGCTGGTGTATAGGGACGGTTTATGAATAGCTACTCTGGTCTTTTCTGTTGGTCCTTTATGACCTTTATTTGGTTTGGGTTGAGATCCTCCATTTCTTGAAGTTCCCAAACCATTGGTCTGTTTATCTCTCGAGAGATGGTCTTGATGGAACCCTAGCCCGGTTCTATCACTTGTAGGTCTGTGATCAACCACCATTTTCTCCATAGCTTTGGAGGAATTAGTGTATGATGCTATGACCTTTCGAAGATTAAGCTCTCTCGTCTCTCGAGCTTTGCACTCTTCAGATAGTAGGATTACTTTGGCTTCTAACTCACTTACTTTGAGAGTCAGCTCCAAATTCTCTTTCGAGACGTTCTTAAGCATATCTCTTTCAGCAGTTAGCTTGCTGTTTTCATCCATCACTCTAGCATGAGTGCTATTGGCGATGTTAAGGTTCCTTCTGAGCGATTCCAACATCTCGAAGGGGTCCTCATCGCTTTTAAATGAAGAACAACGAGAGGTAGAAGTAGAGCAGCGAGATGTAGGAGTAGAGGTTACCTCGTTGTCAATGGCCATTAGGCATTGATTCTCCTCTTCCTCGGTGTATAAGCAGATGAGCCCCCTCTCATCCTCTGAGCTGCTGCTGCTTTCGCTGGAGCTCGACGTCTCGGACTCCTCGATTGTTCTCTCGAATTCTTCAGCAACAAGCGCCTTCCTGCGCTGATACGTCTTTGATGATCCTTTGAAGCCACCTTGTGTTGGCTTCTCCCTGGATTCCTCTATTCTCTTGGAATCCTTGCCTTCTTGGCCCTGATGCTTGCTTACTAGTGGGTAAGGGCATTCGGCCTTGAAATGTCCCGGTCTTCTACAGTTGTAGCATAGACCCTGATTTTCCTCCTCCGTCCTTCTGGATGGATATCTCTCATTTTTCCTTCTTGAGGAGGAAGGTGAACTTTTGTTGCTCTCCTGGTTCATCTTCATGTATTTCCTGAACTTTCTCACAAAGAGAGCAAACTGTTCGTCAGACATAACATTCATAGGATTAGAGTCTGACCTTGAAGATGTGGATGGTTGCTCAGCAACAAGTGCTACGTTTCGTCGATCCACAATGTCCTCATCTCTTGGGAACATCTCGAACTCGAAGGCTTTGAGATCCCGGAAGAGTTTGTCTGTTGTGGTTTCCTTCAGATCTCGGTGATCTCTCATCGTGATCACCTTTACTTCCCACTCCTTAGTGAGGCCACGTAAGACCTTCAGGTTCAGCTCCTTTTGTGGGATCTCCTTTTCAAGGTCACTGATCTCGGTTGTGAGCTTCATGAACCGAGACTCCATGCTGTCGATGCTCTCTCCTGGCTTCATCTTGAAGTCTTCGAACTTCTTCATGGCCACGGTGAGCTTGTTTTCCTTTTCCTGTTCGTCACCTTCACCAATTAACATCAAAGTATCCCATACCTCTTTTGCCGTTTTGCACTTCCTCACTTTTGGGAAGATGGTTTCGTCTATAGCTCTGAAGAGAATATCCTTGGCAATATTGTCCAGGTTGTTTCTCTTCCTATCATCACTGGTCCATTCTTCCCTAGGTTTTGGGATGTACTTTGGTGTTTCTTGGGTTTGAACTGCAGCAGTATTAACCATTAGGATCTTGACTGGTCCAGAAGTTATAACCTCGGCCATCTCATCATGGAGGGCTGATAAGTACGCAAGCATGCGTGTTTTCCAGTCGTCAAACCTGCTAAGATCAAAGAGAAGATGTCTCGACAACATGCTGTCCATATTGAAAAATTATCTCGTGCTTTGAAAATATTTAAGAAGATTTTTCAAAGAAGGATCTCTAGGCAATATAAACAAAGGTTTATATCGATCAGAGAACTTGCTCTGATACCAATTGTTGGTCCCAAGGGGATGGGGTACAAGTCTAGAGGGGGGGTGAATAGACTTGTATAAGATTTTG
Organism: Ipomoea triloba; assembly: GCF_003576645.1. Taxonomy (NCBI): domain Eukaryota; kingdom Viridiplantae; phylum Streptophyta; class Magnoliopsida; order Solanales; family Convolvulaceae; genus Ipomoea; species Ipomoea triloba. The sequence goes on from NC_044917.1 coordinate 21,986,727, forward strand.
CAAATCTTTTCGACCTCTCGTGTGTATTGAACTTAGGATGTTTAGGTTCGATACCTCACGAGGTGAAGACAAAGTTTTATGCGCAGCGGAAATATTATCCCCTTTTAGGTTAGCACGAGTTTGGGTTAGTTCGAGAGGTGTGATTATATGCAGTGCAATCGAGAAGTTAGCGAGAGATAAAAACAGAAAGTAAATGCAAGAGAGATTTTTAAGTGGTTCGGCCAACCCGCCTACTTCCACTCTTCTTCCAGAAACTCCCTGGAAGGATTGCACTAAAAACTTCCCTTTTTAGTACAATAACGAGCGCTTGAGCTTTGATCACCAAGCCCGCCTCAAGCCTCAGGTTTTTCGCCCCGCTTCCAGTTACTCCACCTCTCGAGCACTTGACCTTTGATCACCAAGCCCGCGTCAAGCCTCAGGTTTCTTTCGCTCGGACAGCAGCCAGGTTACTCCGCCTCTCCTCAGGTTTTTCTCCCCGCTTCCAGTTACTCCACCTCTCGAGCACTTGACCTTTGATCACCAAGCCCGCGTCAAGCCTCAGGTTTCTTTCGCTCGGACAGCAGCCAGGTTACTCCGCCTCTCCTCAGGTTTTTCTCCCCGCTTCCAGTTACTCCACCTCTCGAGCACTTGACCTTTGATCACCAAGCCCGCGTCAAGCCTCAGGTTTCTTTCGCTCGGACAGCAGCCAGGATACTCCGCCTCCCTTGCTTAATCCAAAGCAAGACGTTGTTGATAGTCACAGTTGAATGTAACAATCTCCAATCTGACCACAAGCTATCGTTGAATCAGCTTTGATATAGAGCAGCTTTGGTCACCTTCTGGATGTATAACAGTTTAGCTTTGTAACTCTCTTCGAACACTAAGATGTGTTCTCTCGCTGTATTGAATATCAGGATGATATTCCAAGTTAAGCACTTTGCACTGGAACGTTTTTATCAGACACCTCTTGTTAACCTCTTGACCTCTTTCACAACCCCTTTTTTCAACCACACTTCTTCTGTGTCTTTACGTCCTTATATATGAGAGTAGAAGAATAGTTCCGTTGGAGGGAAAACTATTCCGTTTGAAATTGGTCTCCCACGCCGAACATGGGTCTTTGCACAATTTCAGCATTTTTCATGGAGTAGTGGTCTTGTAACTTGAGCCTTTTGTTTTGTAGTGAATATTCCATATTCCACTTTCTTGAGCTCATGCTTCACTTGCTTCTTTTGGATAAAGTTACTCTTTTTATGTTCCCATCATTCCTTGTTTGGGGAATCTGACCACTTCAGGATTGGTGCATTTCTTGACCGTTTGTGGTGGAGGTCTGACGTGTCATCCACTTCCGTCCATTTTGAAACCTCCCGCTCAGCACCTCTTCAATATTTTATCTCCATGATATTCTTCTTCTCCAAACTTAGAGTATTTTATCTGCACATGTTGACTAACATTCAGCCTCTTGGAGAAGTGCCGGTTTATCGAGACCATAAAGGATGTCTCGACCACTTGATGTTTCAATCCCATGTATCGAGAGGTCTATCTCTCGAATATTCTTTACGTCTCGAACTCGATAGGTATATCGAGAGGTCCTTACCTCTCGAACTTGGCTTGTGTCTCGAGACTTAGTTGATGTCTCGTAGACCCTTATTCCTCCAGAGTTGTCTCGTGCCTGCTTCTGATCTATCTGTTTGCTTACAACACGAAAACTTCTAAGTTGTTCAAACAAGTTTACCTCAAGCTTAAATATTTCCCGAGTTGAGCTCAAATTACCCGGTTGTATTTTCGCTCTTAGTTTACTTATCGAACTTACATTGTTTTGCCTATGTATCGAGACTTGGGGATTCTTACTTAACAGTTGGTATCATCAAAACCTATTACATGATGTTCCTAACATTTTTAATTTTTCTGCAATTCTCTTTCATTTTTTGTTACTTGTTGACTTTGAAGTGAGCATACTTTTCTTTGTATATCTTGTGGCTCACTTGCAACTACTTTTAGTTGCAAAGACAATTGTGTGGTGAAGCTTTGTGCAGGAAATTGTTGAAAAATGTACAAAAGAAGCTCACCCTTGTATGGAAATGAACCTCCCTATGGGTATCCACCCCATAGAGGAGAGTCTTGGACATCTCTTCCACCTCCCACATATGAACAGCACCCCCATTACCCCCTTTACACATGATTACACTTCCTTCCCACCCAACTGTCCATGTCTAATGAGTGCAATTTTGTACTTTATTTTATGTTGGTTGGACTAATAATTTTTATTAATTAGTTATTCTTTTATGCTTAATCTTATTAATTTATTATTCATTTTATATTTATCTAATAATTATAAATAACTACAAGTATAATGTAGTACAGATTAGTATTAACAATTTTTTTCTTATTTGAGTTTTAGTTTATTTAAATATGGGTTATGTAAATAAAAAAAAAAACAAAAGTTATTATTTTGTGGTCGAAACTCTTTCAACGAAGTCGGTCAACAAAGCAAGCGAGAACGGAGATTGAAGAGCGACTACGGAGGAGCTTCGGACGGAAATCTTCAACGAACCTGGTCCTTGGGAGATCCGGTTGATAAGCGAAGAATCGAAGTTGCAGTTGGGGCTGAAAATTATAAAAGGGGTGCGAATCGAAGAAGGGAGAACGCATCTCACCACCAATCTTACACCAAAATCAATTGTTTTCACCAGAGTTCTTCTCGGTGAAGCAAGTCCGTTCAGCAGCATGTTCTTGGACGTCTGGCGTGCAAATTTATAGGCGGCGGCAGAATTCCGAACTTACGATCGACGGTGGCAATTCTCCGCAGTGCAAACCTGCATCGACGGCAACAAAGTGGTGGTTTGCTGGCAGTATAATTTATTTTTGGCTTGATTATTTTGTTTCGTTGGAGCGGCATGATATAATTTTTGAGCACACTTGTTTTTCAATTTGGCGTAAGCATACTGGGCACCTTCAATTTCAATTCAATTTGGTGGCAGTAGGTTAAAGTCTTTGTTCCCAGGTTCTTTTCTTAAATTCTGTGAGCAAATGGCTATTATTTCTGCAAGCATTAGTGAAATCAATATGCATATTTAAATTTTTTTCTCTCTAGGAGCATGAATAATTTGCAATGACATTTTTGCGATAATTTGAGTTTTAGTTTTGCTGAACAATTAAGTTTTATCCTATGATCTTGTGTTGTGGTTAACTGTGTTTAAATTTGGTCAATTCTAGCATTTGTTAGTCTTTGGAGGGGATTAATTGAGTATAGATCATGCCTTTTAATTCTAAGCTCGATAGGATAAATGAATAAATGATTTGGTTGTCTTATCAAATTGTTTATTTGGTTTCTAAACTCGAGTATTCCGTAGTTCTTTTAGGACTTAATGGGTTTTAATTATTTGAATAAGTGTCTTAAGCATATAAATGATTAAAGCGCTAGACTATTTCTGGACGCCATATAGAGTAGTCATATATATCAAGACAATTGTTTGACAATGTTAAACTAATATATTAAAGAAAAGAACGAGCTCGTAATTGTTTGGCAATGTTAAACTAATATGCAAATCTAGTAATAGTAGTTGATTCATGCTCTTAGGCTTTTCCAATATTGTTTATTTGATAATTTGGTTCTTGGTAAATTCTCTGTTCACCTTCCCGAGTTTTGATTCAATTGTCTTGCATTTTGATCTTTATCTTTGTTATCCGTTTTTAGCACTTTAATTTGTTAAGCTAATTGCTTTAATTAGTCTTTAAATTGCATTGTTTTAATTCCATGTGGGATCAACCCTTGCTAAAGCACACTATCACTACAATTGACTCGTGCACTTGCGAGGACTATATTAAAATTGTCCATCAATGTCCATCACCATACCATACTCAAGACCAATACTCATGCTCCACTCCTTACATGGATAACTATCCATCCCCATATGAGTACCCACCCCCACCATACCAATTTGAAAGAGCCCATGCTATATACTCCTATGATCCTCATGATGCTCAATACACAAATGAACCCCCACCATACGCAAATGAACCATACAAGCAATCATACTTTGAGGACCCATACCATAACAACCCCCCACTACACTCTTTTGATGGGAATGAATTCCAAGAAAGGGAGTTGCAAGAAGAGTGGAATGCTTTGAAAAATGACACATTGCAACCCTTAAAACAAATGGAGGAACAATTGGCGTTTATGATGAAAGAACTCACAACAAGAACCCAAGGGGAAGACCATGCTAGCACATTGGGGAGTGGTGAAACAATCCCGGAAATATCGTGGGCCAAAGATGATCCTATGCTAGAGGAGACCCCTGTGCTTGAAGAGGCTCCAATTCATCAATTGGAAGATCAAACGGGGGTAGAAATTGAGAGTGTAAATGATGAGGAAGTTGAGCTAGTGTGGGAAGATGAGGAGCCAAATGGTAAAATTCTTAACTCTACTTGCGTTGCTATTCTTGACAATACTTGTGCTCAATCTTGTAATGAAATTGCTTGTGGTTCTTGTGAGGATGACTCCCATACCTCTTGTGAAAAATCCTCTTGATTTTTGTGATGATCATTGTCTTACTTCTTGGGAGGATGATTCCGTTGATAGTTGTGATACTGAGTATATTTTCTTATGATAATTGTGTTAAACTCACTTTCCGTGCTAGGGGGTGTGATTCAGTGTTGATAGTGACAACGTGTCCTCTTATTCTCATGGAATTTTTGATGATGCTTGTGAGGACTTTGATTGTGGGGATGAGGAAATGATGTGTGGTAATGTTGAGGGTGTTATGAAAGAGATTGAAGTTGTCACTTTTGACAACAATGTTGAGGGTGGAGTGATTGAAAATGAAATGAGAAAATGTGGAGTTAAAAAGAAGTGAGAAAAAGTGTGAAGAAATTGAGGATGATTGGGTGTTTGTTGATATGTGTGCTTTCTTTGATGAAAACAATAAGGGAAGAGGCGAAGGGGAGATAAGAACAAGAGTGTTAAACCTTCTTAAGGGAGTGTGTTTAATGCCTAATGGCATCCCTTGGTGGAATTGGAAAGGAGTCCTTGTGGATGTATTTGAGGATGCCCGACATCTTTGGCATGGTATGGTCCCAATTTTGATATGTTATGTGGGACAGTTTTTGTTGCGTCTAGCCAAGGACGTTAAACGTGGTGCTTCTTGGGAGGCAACCCAAGTTCTATATTGTGAATATTGTTGTTCTTCTTTTGTTTTCTTGTTGCTTTTCATTTTGGTTTCCTTTTGAGCTAACATTGCAGGTGATCTTGGTGTGGCACCACAGAAAGGCACCACAGAAAAATTGAACAACAAATGATCAAAAGTAGAGAAAATGGCACCATGAAACAGGGGAAATCTGGACAAACTTTCTACTTCATCTCCACGAGCAAGTCCACGTTCGTGGACGAACTCATGGACATGAAACAGAAAATTCCACGCCAAGGATCACAAGAGTGGGAATTCTGTTGAAAATTTCTAGAAACATCCACGAGCAAGTCCATGTTCGTGGACGAGCTCGTGGACATGGATTTGAACAAGTGTTGTGGACTTTGCTATTTTTCTTCCAACCTTTGAGAGCTTCCAAGTTTAGCTTTGCCAAGAATCATCTTTCATCTTGTTTTACATCTCTTTCTTGTTGCTTTTATTTTAGTTATTTGCTTTGTTCTAGAATTTACCTTTTGATGCTTCTATTGTTTGGAATTGTTGCATTGCATTTGTTTTCTTAATTGGCATTTGAGTCGGGCTAAAGACTTTAAACATGGCGCTCTTGGGAGGCACCCCAAGGATCATCTCAAAAAAAAAAGTAGAGAAAAGAGCAAAAGATTGTGAATAATGGGAGTAGCTTTCTACTCCATTGCACTTCATTTGGTTGTCTTCACGCACTAACCTTGTTTCATGTAGCTTGGAGAATAGAGGCAAAATAGATGTTTGGAAGCTTAAAGTGTGGAAAGGAAGATATGCTCACTTGGTTGTAAACCTCTTATCCATTTTTACCTTTGAATGCCCCGTTTTTCAATTCTAAAGTGTGGAAAAGAGTTGTTACACATGCATGCACTTGATGAGCTTTCCATTTGTTAAACCACAAAGCGTTATGTTATTGATACCCCGAACCCCGGAAACACTTCTAAAGTGTGGAAATGGGTTTGCTTGAATTGAATGACTCGTGCTCCTTTGTTCCACTTGGTCCTCAAGGCAACATCGAGGACGATGTTTGATTTAAAGTGTGGAAAGGATACACTTTGTGCTTGAACTGCTTGTGATTGCTTAATTGGTCAATTGGTCTTGATTGATGGGTGTGTTTGATTTTGGAGAGTGTCATTGTTTATGCTATCTAGGAAGAGTTTTAATCATGTGCCAATAAAGTTTTTACTCTTGGGATATCCTTTGGAAGTTATCTTTTGCACCTAAATTGAAATGTTTGGAACCAAAGAGGTTCAAATTCCTGTGTGCTTGCATGTTGTTCACCTTTTATTTTGTTAGGACCTTAGTCAAGGATCTCTCGAAGTAGGAGTGTGCACCCCTTAACTTGTGAAAGATAAATGCTAAGCGAAGCCCGGAATTGAATTATCTTGGTAAGGCATGGGGCAAAAGGTGAGCCTTTGGTGAGCTTGAAAGTGAATCCCTTATCCCTAGAAAAAGGCATGAGGGGTTGATATGAGAAAAGAAAGAAAAGGGCTTTAATGGCCACTTCTAGAGGTAAGATCTGAGGTGAGTCATCTTGCTAGGATTTGGGATAACCATTGCACTATCTTTGAAAAAGCGTAGAGCTCTATGTAAAGTCGGTTGTCCCAATGACGTTATCTTAGAAGATGAGAAAACAAGAGAGGAGGTGAGCCACCCCGCTAGGATTCGGGTACCCATTGCACCGGTCTTCGAAAAAGCATGGAGCTCCATGTGAATTCCGCTGCCCAATGACGTTATCTTGGGGAGTTGAGAAGAAAGAGAGACCGCCCAAGCCATTGGCGGTGAGCGGTCCATGCCTTTACCATCACTTACTTTTATGCATTGGGCTTTTGCGTTGTGGTTGGATGTCTTGGTTAGGGTGTGTACATCGTTCCCACTAGGAGAATCGGCTTGAAGGCCCTTGCAAAATGAAAGGTGAACCCCAATTTGGATTGCATACTTGGTTAATTGGTGTGAAAAATGGTTTCCTGATGCTTAATTTGATTTTATGGGATTTTTGCTTCCTTTGTATATTCCTAGAGTTGTATAGTGCATGGTTAACACCCTTTGTAGATAGCATGAGGGATTTCATCCCCTCCGTTTTCTTTCACATTCATTCTTGATTGACCATTTGATTGATTGAGTTATCCTTGAAATATCTTTGGCACTTAAATGATCTTGATTTGATTGAGACTTGGTTGAGGGCAAGCAAACTTAAAGTGTGAAAACTTTGATAAGTGCCAAAGATACTACCTTTTGTGGGGTATTTAAAACACATATTGTGATATAAATGGAGTCCTTTTAGCCTATTACATGTTTAAAATAGCTCATTTTGATAAAAGATAGGCACAAGGACTAATTGTTGTTGCACTTGTGAAAGATAGCAAAAGATGTGATTTTCAAAGCATTCCGGTGATAATTCGGTAAAATGAGCATATCTTGAGCTAGGAGTTTTCAAATGAGGTGATTAAAGTGGCCATGGAACGAAAGCTTAAAGGGATACAACTTTGATGAAGACCAAAAAGGCAAAATAGGAGTAGAAGATCCACGAACAAGTCCACAAACGTGGACTGGACGTGGAAAAATTCCAGAAAGTTCCACGTTCCCGTCCACGCTTGTGGACAGGCTCCAGCGCGACTTTTAAATAAATGCTTTGGAGGGAAGGCTATTTAAGTTAGGGTTCGACATTTGGTAGACATCTTAGCACTTAGAATTCACTTTGTTTTCAGATTTCCTCTCTCATTGGAGAGCTTAGAGTATATTTCTTCAACTAGCTATAAGTGATGTACTTTGGAAGATTCAATTGAAGACTTCAATTTGGTAATTCATCCCCATTTTCCTTTCCATCTCAATTCATTTATGCTAGATTAAATTCTTTACAATTGATATTTCAAATTCATCATGATTTGTGTCTAGATTAACCTAGGAGTTGGAATTCATGATCTAGAGAGTGTGCATGTTGATCTTACATTGTTTGAATTGAATAGATGATTGTGAATTGTGTTTTAAAAGCTTTGGTTGTGAATGATGGATTTGTATGGATTCTTGCTTCATTGTTCGGAGATGAGTGAGGAGTTTGAGTGAGTGAAAGTGACAAGAGATCGTGCTTTCATGAAAGGCTTGCTCTCATTTGCATTTCCATACTTTAAGATCCGAAAGGCCTAGGTAGGGGATGAGGTGAAGACAAGGTGTTTGATTAAATGCCTCTTAGGACCATGGTCACGGAATGGTGCTCCATACCAAGAGAAGCCTAGTAGACTGATAGGAGAACGACACTAGTAAAACCTCACCAAAGTTAGACTCGATTTGCATTCCATTGAATTCACCATAGTCCAAGGCATAGGATCTAGAGAATGAATCCAACTCCTCGCTTTAGTTTGCTTTATTACTTGCTTTCATTTACCCAGGGCCGGCGCACAGGGCCCCCAATTTTTTGGGGGCCCCTATTTTAAAAAAAAAATTAGTTGTATATATAGCATATCATCACTGCAACTACGCAATACATTTGCAACAATCCAAATTCTACGGACATTAGTTAATATTTTTCCTTTTTGCGCAATTCTATGCATTTATATATACATTATATAAATAGTATTAGGGATCCCTTTTCCCCAGTTTCCTTCTGCAGTTCTGCGCCATTAGTCCATTACTCCCATTAGCCTCTCGTCACGGGCTCTGCTCCCACCATCGTGTGAGACGATAGACGCAGTTCAATAGGATTGAAGAATTCTTCTTGATCGTACAAAATCACAAATTTTCAAGTTTTTCAATTCTCTTAACGGGTAATTAAAATTACTAAATATTTCACAATTTTTGTTTATTGTTTTATTTACATGACTTAATAATTCTTATTTCAGAATAATATATTCAAGAATTTGTTTCTTGATTAATTATTTGTTTATAGAGTTTCTAAATAAATTTTTATTTTTTCTTTAGGGTTTTATAATTATGTCATCTAGAAAATATTCATCTGGGTTTGAAAAGCGTAAAAAGAAAAAGAAGAATTGAGCAACTAACTCAATCTCAAAAGGGGCTCTTGAAAAATTCATTACAAAAGAAACTCAAATAGATGTGCAAAAAGATTATGCTAATAAGGAACAATTGTTAGAAGTTTGGTAGATGATTTTGCATCTAAATGTGCATGGCGCAGGACACTTTTTAAATGAAATTTTATATCTATTTTTTTATAGAATATTTATATTTTGAATTTTTGAAACAATTTTTTGAACTATTATTTATATATACAAATTATTTGAAAAAATTGGCCCAATTTAAAATATTGCACAGGACCTCATTTTTTATTGGAACGGCCCTGCATTTACCTTCTTGCTTTCTTACATTTATTCCCTTTCAAATGCCTTCACATGCTTCCTTTCACCTAGTTATCTCTTGTTGAATTCTCCCTTAGAAAGCATTGCACTCAATTGACTCCAATTTGTCATCCTTTGAGAACGACATCCGGGAGAATCTTCATTCTCCACCCATACTTTCCATCCACCGTTAACTACACCTTGTCAACAAGTCTAGAGGGAGAGGGGTGAATAGATTTGTATGAAATTATAAAACTTTTACGATTCATTAAACCACCCGAGAGGTGAATTTAACGTCTCGAGAGTAATGCACAACTGGAATTTTTGTTAACCCTTTTTAAAGCTTGTTTGCTTGTAATTTTGTTCTTGTAAAATTCAGGTTTGGTTATGGATTATACAATGTAAAGTAATAAGGTAAAAAGAGAGAGATAGAGAGAGAGAGAGGGGGTGGGGGAGGGAGGGAGGGAGATATATATATATATATATATATATATATATATATATATATATATATATATATATTTATTTATTTATTTATAGTGGTTTGGCTATAACCAGCCTACTTCACTCTTCTCCTTAAAACTCCTAAGGAGGATTGCACTATCTCTAGTACGTACAAGTCTGAACGCCCACGCTTTGAACACAAAGCCAGCCGTGAACTCCACTAGGTTTTTCAACTCCACAATGAGTTTACTCTGTCCCTTTCTACTACTACCGAGTAAAGAATACAAGTTGGAAGAAAATAAATTATTCTTAAAAGTTAATTTAATCTGAACATTACTTTTTGTTTCGCACAAATTGTCTATAAACTTTTAAGGAAAAATCTTCCTTGAGATATGTTCCTAGGACTCTTTTTTTTTCCTCGGATACATTCGCTCAGTTTTAAGATTTCGGAATGTAGGCTCAGAGAATGTCTCGAGCAGTCCTTTCAAATGGTTAACTAGGTTAACGCTTCGAGCCTTAAACCTACTATCTCTCGGATACAAATAGTTGACCTTACCACTCATCCCTTTAACTCTTCAAAAGGTAGGTTCTTTCATCTCTTTGACCTTTGCAACCTTTCGGTCTTAAAGTTTTCTACTCTTCAAATCTTAAGTCTTATGTCTTATTCTTCTTGAGCTATTCGAGAGATAACCACTCATGTTACTCTACGAATCGTTTGTTAAGAATAACTTCTCGATTTAACATTCAGATGGTCAAATTTTAACTACTCGAGGTACCATTTGGTTTGTTTGAATGTTGTGCAGAAAATCCTAAGTCTAAAAACAAAGTAATTGGGGTCTAAAATTCCTATAGTTTGGTATTATCAAAATCTACAACAATATGTTCCAAACACGTTGGAAAGTGACCTTCCAACCCATAGAAGCCAAAGCCTTAGCAGTCTGTGAGGCATTGAGTTGGATAAAAGAAAAACACATGAATTTTGTTAGGGTGGAATCATATGCTTTGCATGTTATTGAAAATCTCAATTCTTATTTTGATTAACCACTATTATATGTGAAATAAATGTTGAGTTCTTTGGTTCATGTTGATTTTTCTTTTGCTAAGCGACTTGTGAATCAAATTATCCACTTATAGGGCGTTTGGTTGGAATTAGGGAATTAGAGGGAAATGAATTGTAATTCAATGAGTAAAGAATAAAGTGGAATTGAAATTACATTGTTTGGTAGGAAAAAATAAAATGATTGAAAATTGAAAGAGGAGAAGTGAATAAAGACTAAAATATCCTTATATAATAATAGTAATATAATAATCATAAGAAGGATAAAATGGTAATTTATCATTGAATTACAATTCCACAAAGTGTGGATTGCAATTCCTAGGGGGACCATAAGAATTGCAATTCCATGGTTGGAGGGAATTGCAATTCCCTCCCACCAAACCATAAAATTGCAATTCCATGGAGTTGGGTAGGAATGAAATTACAATTTCATCCTACCAAACACCTCATTAGTGGCTAGGGAGTCCGCTTCTTTGTAAGTTGTAAGGAATGGTCAGTTCAACCTCCTACTTTCTTGTTAGATGTCTTGTATGCTGATTTGAATTAATGAATCATTTTCTCTTTAAAAACTTACCATTTCACACTCGTATTTCTTTTTTTATTTTAAGTGAGTTATTTTTAGAAAATCATGTCAAGTTATTTTACTTGGTATTTGTGCATGCTATATAATTACAAATAACTTCTTTTTTTTTTTTGTATGAAAAACATGATTAAAAATTTCTTATATCATCGTAGATTAGTTTACGTTTTGAGATTATCTTTTTTGAATTAATGTAAATTAATTAGTATTTATGCCTATTATCCCATGTAGTAGCAAGAAGCCAAGAAGCCAACAATTAGTACTAAAAAATACAAGGAAAAGTAAAACAACAAACATGACACACACCTACTCAATTCAGTGTCTCTAGTATTAGCTAGAATTGGACTTGTGCAAGTGAATTACAAAAATAATAATAATAATAATAATAATAATAATATAAAAAATAAAAAATATTAAAAGTACATATAGGATGGTAATGGCTATTTCCCTCTTGATTCGTAAGAATGGAAATGAAAAGAAGGTCTATACTGTATGTATTTGCAATGGTTTGAAATTTTGAGATGATTAAGTTGATTAATAACTCTTTAAAAAGAAAAAAGTTGATTAATAGTTTAGTACATTGCTTGAATAATCAATAATTAACGATTGTATAAAAATGTTACAAAGATTAAAAAAGTTCAAGGTTAGTTATTAGACGGAAAGTTGGAGTTCGCGTACGCCACATCCCATTGACGGTCACTTTTATCCATTTTATCTTCTTCATTATATTAAAAGAGAATATGTGTTGTCGAGTGTCCACTATTATAAATTTACACGTATCTTTTATTGGTAATTGAATTTTTAGCCATCAATACACTTACTATTTTTGTATTGTGCCATTTCCTTATATCTAAATTCAATTTGCAGTAATCAATATATCAAATTTTTGTACCATCCTAGTTTCATTATAAAGAAGCCATTTTCTTACTTAAATACCCAAAACACCCAAAACACATTCTAATTAATAAGAGTATATAAAAGAAAAATTCTTCTTACCTCTTTTAATTTCTTCCCTCTTAAATTCCTCTCAATAAAATGTTTATATAATTATTAAGTGTCATGAATTGGCTGACCTCATTAACTTTTAATAAAAAAAAGTAAAGTAACATATCTAACAATGACATGTCGGAAGAGAAAATTATGAAGGAAATTTTTTAGGTGTGAGTGAGCATGACAAATTATTCTGTGGACTCGGATCCACCTAACTCGAAATAAATAATTTACATACTGAATGTTCACAATTTATATATGAATGCTTACAATTTACATAATGAATGTTCACAATCTAAATTATGAACATTCGGTATGTAAATTGTGACCGCAAGGTGGACTCGGGTCTATGAAATAAATATTGGAGTAGCATTACTCTATATAAAAATAAGATCATACTATGCTGGAAGTTTTTGACAAAAAAAAAGTATATATACTTTTTTATTTACTATTAGCATGTAGCAACCCGAAAGTATTTTACACGTAAAACTCTAAACTTAGCCGATAAATGACTACAATCAAATAAAAGATTAATAAATAGCTCTTATAAAAAATTAAACTTAAATAACTCTTATGAAAATCAAACTTTAAAAATTTATGATTATTTGTTCAATTATGTGACCAACTTAGAAGTTAGAATAAGTTATCCAAAAATATATATACTTTTTTCACACATAAATAATACTCCGTAAGTTTGAGGGCTTCCAAGTTCAAAGAATTCGGCGGTGGTGAAATCAGTCTTTTATTTTCTTTCCAGTCGGAGCGGGTCAACGTTAGATATAAGTATTCGCAACAGTTACCCAATAAATTATTAATATTGTAGCAGTGACCGACTCGCTTGAAAATTTTTAAAGTTTTGACCCTTTCATTTTTTGACCCGAGAGAGAGAGTTACCAAAATCCGGGCCAAAAGATCTTCCTTCCTTCCTCCACCCAACGCCCTCCCTCCCTCAAATATTCCCATCTCTCTCCCTCTCTCTCTCTCTCTCATCGTGATCGTCAATTTCCAGCACTTTCCACTGGAAACTGGAACCCAATTTGCATCAATCGCAGGCGCGCTGCGTTAGATCTGCCACCCGCTGAGAATTCGCGTGTTTTTCTTCCAGTTCATGTGGTGAAGGAAGGAAGGAAGGAAGGAGTGAAGGACCCAGATTAGTGTCGGGCATGTCTGGGGCTGGGGAGGCTGTAGGGCATGTGAATTTCCCAGCAATGGCTGCGAAGGACCGGTCGGGATGCGGCAATCCGGTTAAGAAGCCCGGCCCAGTTTCCATGGACCACGTGCTGGCAGCTCTCCAGGAGACTAGGGAAGAGAGGGATTCCAGAATCCGGAGCCTTTTCAGTTTCTTTGATTCCGACAATGCAGGCTACTTGGGCTACGCTCAAATCGAGAAGGGCTTGTCCGCTATGCAAATCCCTGCGGAGTACAAGTTTGCCAAGGATCTGTTGAGGGTGGTTGATGCCAATAAGGATGGGAGAGTGGATTATCCGGAATTCAGAAAGTATATGGATGATAAGGAGCTGGAGTTGTATAAGATTTTTCAGGCTATTGATGTCGAACATAGCGGCTGCATTTTGCCGGAGGAGCTCTGGGATGCTCTTATAAAGGCTGGTACTTACGACGGTTACTTTTTTCCTTTTTTTTTTCATTTCTTATAAAGGCTTTTTGATCGTTGATTATCAATGCTCTGTGCTATGAATAATGATTGCTTGTTATGGAAATTGTGGGTGAACAACACTTAAGATGGTTTGAAATGTGGTGAACATATTCAAAGTGGAAAAGTTATTAGAGAAACTACATAAGTAGCATTTGAATTGAGTTGTTTTTCTGAGCTACCTAGTACTCCCCATCCTTTGTGGCTCACTAAGGTATTTGCAAATCAATGGCCTTGGCCTGGAACTTTCAGGAAGATCAGTCATGAGCATATAGTCAACCTTATATTTTGCTGAAAGTTTACTGATTGTCTTTTTCAAGACACTTCTGATAAGTAGTGTTAGACCGGTAGTATGAAAAGCTCTTTCTTTACTTGTCAAAGAAACAAAAACTTTAAAGCTCTCGTTTTTTTTTTTTTTTTCTTTTCTCCAATGAGTTTGAGCTCTGCTCTAGTGTTGGGCTAATACTTTCTTGCATTGTTGTTAAGGCGGACTTTCAAGGCGAGGGCGAGGTGACGACTAGGCAATGATGATATATATATATATAGGGAAGGGTTCGAGTGCGAGTATAGCTTCCCGTGCGGTTACACACCTTAAGCATTAAAATGGCGCACTTTAAGTACACAAACCATGCACCTTACGCACACAAACCATGCACCTTAAGCACACAAACAAAACACCTCAAGAACACAAATCATGCACCTAAAGTTTTTAAATGATGCACCTTTAGTACACAAACCGCGCGCCTTAAGCACACAAACAAAGCACTTAAGAACACTGAGCACCTAAAGTTTTAAAATGGGGCACTTTAAGTTTTAACACTAACGCACCTTAAGCATACAAAGCACGCACCTTAAGAAGGATAACCACGCGCCTAAAGCTTTAGCTTGACGCACATTAAGCACACAAACCACGCACCTTAAGAAGGAAAACTACGCACCTAAGCAACTGTACGGGAACCCATTTATATATATATATATATATATATATATATATATATCAATTCATAATTTAGCATTTCCAGCATGGGTCTTTAGATTTAGCCTTCCTTTTAGGATCCGTTGATGGATCATAAATGGTGTTATTTTCATTCTTAGCCATAACCTGTCATAAAATAAAGTAAACAACCACTAAGGTGAGGCTAGGAGCGGGGCAGTCAGCGTCTCAAGCTCTCAGCTATGTATTAGTAGTAGGGGTTTTCTTTTTAGGGTGAGGCAAGCTCATTAGGCGACAGGTCTCCACGGACCGGACGCCTAGGCGACGCCTTAACAACAATGCTTTCTTGAGCCACTGATGTTCATGTGGTAATCCAATGCACTGTAACGATGTTCAGGTGGTTTAGGTGCTATCTGAACATTAGTATATTACCACATACACATCATTGATAGGGTGCTTACACATGTACAATTATCGGCACAATTGCTCAGCTGCTTCAATTATAGACTTAGCATTATAGACGTTTACAAGTAATGAAGAGGATTCTCTAATAGCAGCATGCCACTTGCGATATTTGAAATGTTCACTGAAATGTAGCATGTTCTCCTTACAACATAGCATATAAGGACACTGTATCATCCACACATACTAAGACATTGGGGCATAGAAATTAATGGACATAAAAGGGGTAGTACATTAAATATAAGTTTGAGGTTTAGAATATCACTTATTGTTCATGACACATGTTCCTCTAAGTTCTTATCCAGAGAAAGAGAAATTTTCTTTTTTCTATAGATGGCCAATTATGGTATTAAACTCTTTTTAAAGTTTGATGATTTGTGTGAATCGTGTGATATTAATTTCTTGTCCATATTGTAGGTTGCTCAGAATTGAACAAGTTCTCTTTTTTGAAATTTTAATATCAAACAAAAGGTTAAAGATGCTAATGAGAAAACCCTTGAGTAGTAGATTTGGCAGTGCATCTGTCTTCATACACATATTAGTCAGAGCCTTTTCTTTTTGTTTTAAGAAGTATTGTTTTTCTTTCATTTCCTTTTGTGTTAAGTGACAATTGAGTTCAAATATCCATGATTAATACTAGTGATAGTACATGAACTTTTGGTAAGCATCATTAAATGTAATATGTCACACTCACAAGACAATTTTAATGGAAGGATATTGCAAAAGTTGTATCTAAAATAGTGTTTTGGAGTTATGGTGTTTATTTTTTCCGGGAATATTCTCACTTTTGCTGTCCATTGTTCATATCTTTCTGGACAGAGAACATAAATAAATCACTGGAGCCAATGAAGTCAGAACAAAAAATTATAATTAAAATTGAAGGATAAGTGAAGAGTTGAATAATTGCCTTCGACTGCTAAAAATTCCACAGATTATAGTCCTAGTCATACTTTATTTGGTGAGCATTCTCCAATGTAAAGTTGTCTGCAGTGAACTTTGGTGGCTAAGCTTTAAATTGGTGTATGAATATACCAATCCTGAACTTTGTTATTCTTTCCTTTTCTGTAATAATAAGGCTGTTTCTGACCAAAAACAAAAAAAAAAAAAAAAACCAATCCTGCAGATTTGTAAGTTGCTTGACATTGATCAAGTGCTTATCCATTGTGATAAATGAAGCTAAGATTTTAACTTTTTTTATGCTTTCACAGTTTCACTTGGCAATTTGTGTTTCCTTTTACTTTTTTTTGTCCATGAATAGTTACTTGGATGAATTGTCTTGATTGCAGTTTTTATCCAACTAGTTAGATGCTCCTCTATATGTTAGTTATTACTGGGAGAATTTGCATTTCATTTGGGACGGTTTCTTTTTCTGTGAGTTGTCTTCTCTTAATAGTTGTGGCAGTTTCTTTTTGCAGGGATTGAAATCGATGATGATGAGCTTGCAAGATTTGTTGAGCATGTTGACAAGGATAATGATGGCATTATAACTTTTGAAGAATGGAGGGATTTTCTTCTTCTCTATCCGCATGATGCCACCATTGAGAATATTTACCGGTACTTGGAAAGGGTCTGTCTTGTAGATATTGGTGAACAGGCAGTGATTCCTGAAGGCATCAGCAAGCATGTTCATGCATCTAAATATTTAATTGCAGGAGGGGTTGCGGGAGCTGCTTCTCGTACAGCAACTGCACCCCTTGATCGCCTTAAAGTGGTTTTACAAGTTCAGACTACACGTGCTTCCATCATGCCAGCAGTGAAAAGCATTTGGAAAGAGGGTAGGCTTTTGGGATTTTTTCGGGGCAATGGAATAAATGTTTTGAAGGTTGCACCTGAGAGTGCCATTAAATTTTACACTTATGAAATGTTAAAGAATGCTATTGGAAATGCCAAGGGAGGGGATCAGGGTGATGTAGGAACTTCAGGGCGACTTATTGCGGGTGGTTTGGCAGGTGCAGTAGCACAAACTGCTATATATCCAATGGACCTTGTTAAAACAAGGTTACAAACGTGTACTTGTGAAGGTGGGAAGGTCCCACACTTGGGAAGATTGTCAAAAGATATATGGCTTCGGGAGGGACCCCGGGCATTTTACAGAGGAATTGTACCCTCTCTTCTTGGGATTATCCCTTATGCAGGCATTGATTTAGCTGCCTATGATGCCTTGAAGAATTTTGCAAAGACATATATTCTCCAAGATAGTGGTGAGGCTTCTAGTTACTTCCTTATTTAGATTATTTATTTTCTCTCTTCATCCTGTACAATATATTCTGAAGATTGCTCATTTAGCTACTTGGTTTTCAATGCAGAACCTGGTCCACTTGTGCAACTGGGTTCTGGTACAATTTCGGGAGCTCTTGGAGCAACATGTGTTTATCCTTTGCAAGTTGTTAGAACTAGGTAAATCTGCGTACACTCGATTGGCTTGGCTTTTGCAACAGTTCATCCTTCCATTGAGTATAACATTTATTCCATTCATGCCTAACTTGTTTCATAATTCCACAGAATGCAAGCTCAACCTACACATACAAGTACTGCTTACAAAGGAATGTTTGATGTATTCCTCAGAACATTTCGACATGAAGGATTAAGGGGCTTCTACAAGGGGCTCTTCCCAAATCTTCTTAAGGTTGTACCAGCAGCAAGCATTACATATCTGGTTTACGAAAACATGAAAAAGACTTTAGATCTTGATTAGCTGATACGAGGTTTTACAGGCGGCACAATTGAGAATTAAAAGAGGTAATAGGGGCACAATTGAGAATTAAAAGAGGTAATAGGGGATGATGACGAATAAAAATTCTTAGTCAAATTGGAGATTGGTGATGTCTTTAATGAAGCCATACACTTAATTTTTTTATTTTTAACTTCTGTTTGGATAGATTAAGAGATTGGATAAATCATTATGTTTATCACACATTAACTGACTAGTATCTATGGTTGCGATTAGTATAGTTCGTATGCAAAAGAGATGTCTTTCGAGTAATAGGATATCCTTGTACAATTTTGATTAGTTATATCCATAATGAAAATGTTAAAGCTGGTGAACCTTAAAATTTTTGTTACATTAAAAATAAATATGCAGACAAGTTGAACCTCTGCCACCCTGATAATCCTCCGATTTCGGTGCAGATAATCTGTTGGATAGCCATTTACTAAATTGTGCCATAGCTTAATGTTTTTTTTTGTATGCATTGATGTGCTATGATTACTTGTGAGTTGTGACTGGCCCTTAAATGGTAGGGCATTGCCAAATGGTGGTCCTGGTGGATACTCATCATCACTTTAGTAGGTGATAACTGATAAGTATTGCTTCTTTTTCTTGTGACAAAAGGTGGAATTGTCCACTCGAGGTTTCCTCTCATCAACTGATTAATAGAAGTTAGATTTTTGTTCACTGCACACAACTGATACAAGAAGCCCACCCATTTTGATAGGTTATTAGTATTGTTACTGGTGAGACTCGATCTTTAGTCTCTTGTAACAAATTTAACATCTGTGACTAGTTGAGTTGTACATGCAGGACATCCATAAAGAGAAGGAAACCATTGCCACTTAAAAGCACAGTATTAGACAGGTGGACAACAACACACTAGGGCTATGCCCAGGCAGCCCAACCCAGCATTTGCAATACAATACAACACAGCATATACAACACACCTGAAACCTCAAATCCCAAAATCCCAATTCATCCAAGAAACAAAGAAAACAAAAGAAGAAACCTGGAAGAAAGGCATTTGCCTTCCCTTTGCCTATGTATGATGACTTGCCTTGTTGTCTAGTTTGTATAGTTTCTACCCTTCACATCCAGATAAGAGCTGCAGGGTATTCATGTACAAACAAGAAGCAATTCTTGCTTGGACCATTCTCTTCTTTCTCTTCTTTCTCTTCTTTCTCCTCATATCTCACCTTACTGAGAGTTGAACCAATTCTTCTTATCTGTGTCTCCCCTCCTCTTCCAACCCCCCTAGTATTTAAGCACATGGCAACCAAGAACTTGCATTGGTAGCATGAAATATTTCAATGGGCCCCCCCTCCTATCAGTTATTCTCTTATAATAGGTCATGCTTATCTCCCACCAAGAATATTTGTATTCTTCAATTCTTTTATCACAATCAGATTTACTAAAGACACAACAGATCTATTCACTATCCATGTGGAGGAAAGCCAATTTAATGGATAAACTAACTCTTTACAGTAAAGTCATGATGAGGCAAAAGTATGTCTGACAGATCAGAATAAGATGCAAATGAGAAAAAATAATTAAAAACAAAATTTATCCCTTTTTAAAAAAGAATTTTAGGTCAAAAGTAGCTGTGTTAGTGACAAAGTGCAAAATTCTTTGATCCATTAAGAGATGAATATGAGGCAGATTAGTGGCTGGTGTGTGTCTGTGTGATGTGGAGAACTTTTGGTTGATCTATTAAGACTTAAGAGACGCAAGGAGACTTATGCTCCGTTTGATTTGCGGGAAAAAATAATTTATTATCAAATTTCAACTTTATAAAGCAAGAGAAAGTTAATGAGAATCTATAGTTTCAAAATACCAAACTTCCTTTTCATAGCTTTAAGATGCCTTTTTGCGATGGGTTAACATTAGTAGCAAGTCGTGTAAGTATTAGATCCCGAAAGCTGCAGTTGGGCATGGATTTTGCTTTGATTTACTGGAAAAAAAAAGGCTAAAGTGTCATTTAGCACCATGAACTATATCCAATTATTCATGCCGCACCCTGAACTTTCATATCGTATATATCGAGCCGCAAACCAAAATAAAAAATTCACCTAAAACTTTTAGCAGGTTTCCAGGTCTTACTGCTGACATGGCACAGGTTTTCAAGTGATGTGGCATTTCTTTTAACCTTATGTTGTCCATGTAAGCATTTACATATTAAAAATATTTTAAAAAAAAAACAAAAAATACAAACAAAAGAAATTAGCATTTCTATAAATTTGAAAAATTGAAAATATACTAAACAATAAATTAGCCAAAAAAATATAAATTCTGAAAAAAAAAATTGAAACATTGGAATTGCAAAATTAAAAAGTATACATTATGAAAATAAAGAGAATAAAATTCTGGTTATTTTAATATAATAATTTTGTTTTTTTTTTCAATTTTAAATATGTAAACGCTTAATTCTCTCCTGGGCGATGGTTTGCACTAGAGCGCGCCCCTATGAATATATGTGTGTGTGTGTGTGTGTGTGTGTGTGAAAGGGTTCAAGTGCGGGATTGCTTCCATGTAAAAAATGGGGTTAAATCTAAGCCATTTATCAAGTTTGATCAATGGTTCAAATCAATGAAAATTTAAAAAAAAAAACGTGCGTTCTCTCTCATCTGAGCACTTGGGATGACAGATAACGTAAAGAAATTCATGAAATTGTTTATAAAATTAATAAACAAACCAAGCACTTTAAGCATCAAAATGGCTCATCTTAAGTACACAAATCACGTACCTTAAGCACACAAACAAAGCACCTTAAAAACACAAACCACGCATCTAAAGTTTTTAAATGGCGCACCGTAAGTACACAAATCACAAACCTAAATGTTTAAAATGGTGCACCTTAAGTACACAAACCAAGCACCTTAACATACAAATCGTGCACCTTAAGAAGGAAACTCGCGCACCTTAAAAAGGAAATTCACGCACCCTAAGAAGAAAATTAACACACCTTAAGTTTCAACAACTAACTCACCTTAAGCACACAAAACTCACACACCTTAAGAAGGAAAAATCACGCACCTTAAGAAGGAAATTCACGCACCTTAAGAAAGAAATTCACGCACTTTAAATTTGACCTAAATACAAAAAGACCAAATTGCCACCGCGTGCTTTTTTAATCACCGTTAATTCTGAACATTGATTTAGGCAAGATTAGTGGCTCAAATTTAACTGCACAATCGCACCTGAGACCATCAACCGCACGGGTACCCGTTTATATATATATATATATATATATATAAAGAAGAAAGAGGGTAGAAGATCTTAGAGCATCCTTAGTAGTGGAGTCATTTCGTGGTATTTGAGGAGTTTTTGTAAGTGTGATTAGGAAAGAGAAAATGGGATGGGAGGAAAAAAATAAAACAAATATAATTTTTTTTAAAAAATAATAATTTCACATGTCAGGCGCCGCCTGACGCGCCCAACGCACGTGCCCGTATGGGCGCTGCTGTGCACGAAACGTGCACATCAGATGAGTTTTCAAGTTTCTTTAATGTCAGAAATGTCAGCTAATAACTCCATATTTGCATAACAACCCCAAACTCCTTTCTCTCATTCTCTCTCTCATGCCATGATGGGCATAAATCTAACATTATCTTCTTCTAAATCACCACCGATGGTGATGCTCTTATAATCTTGAAAAGAAAGAATATGAATAGATATGCAGAGAGTACAGTCACTATGCACCGTCCACTTCTTATTGTACTCTTTCTTCCTACCTACGAATTACCAATTTTCTTGAGAATCTATGTGGCACAAGTTTCTCACTCATCAGATTAGTGGGCAAACATACACAATTCTAATGGAATCTTATGAATAAATGACTTGGTAACTGCAATATTCTAAGTTAAACATTTTATAGACGTTATTTATTACAGCGTGTTTGATTCATAGAATAGGTCAGGAATAGAATATCGTTTCTGTGAATAGACCTATTCCATTGTTTGGTTTGTCCTTTTATTCCTAGACTAACATTCCCGGGAATGAGCTATTCCCTTTGCAGGCAGAATAGCCATTCCTAGGCAACCCCTTGATACTAGCTATTCCCAAGTATTTAGAATAACTTTTACTACTATAATACCGAAAATACCCTTTTCTATTGTAACCTTTATATATATATATATATAATGGTTCAGGTGCAGTTAAAGCTTCCCGTGCGGTTGTGCGGAGATCAATGCTCTTTAAAAAAAATTCTAAACTAATTGCACCTTATGGTCATAATCTACGCACTTAAGTTGGATTAATATAAATATGACTTTGTAGAGAAAAGCTTATAAAGAATATTGGTTGTGTTTTGGAATTGCAAAAAAAAAAAAAAAAAAAAAAGTGTCCTAAAGCTTCAGACCAACGCACCTTAAGAAGGAGAATAACTCACCTTCAGAAGGGGAACAACGCACCTTAAAAAGGTAAACCACGCACCAAAAGCCTTAGGCCAACGCGCCTTAAGTTTCAACAACTGACGCAACTTAAGCACACAAACCACGCACCTTAAGAAGGGAAACCACGTACCTTAAGAAGAAAAACACGCACCTTAAGCTTCAGGTTGACGGGCCTTAGGTTTCACACAGCTACTCACCTTAAGCAAATAACCACGCATCTTAAGCAAAATAATCGCGCACCTTAAGCACAAAAACCACGCACCTTAAGTTTCAAGAACTACTCACCTTATGCACACAATCCACGCACCTTAAGCACAAAACTCCACGCACCTTAAGTACAAAACCGCGCACCTTAAGCACAAAAATACGCACCTTGAGAAGGAAAAGACGCACCTTAAATTTTGATCTAAATGCAAAAATTACCAAATTGCCACCGTATTTTTTTATGGTAATCTTGGACGTTGATTTAAGTAAGATCAATGACTCAGATTTAACCGCATGGGAGACACCCAACCGCACGGGAACTGAATTATATATATATATATATATATATATATATATATATATAATTCTGTTCAAATGTGGTCGCACCTTCCCGTGAGGTCGGTGCGGTTCACACTACTGTGTATACAAATATACACCACTCAATGTTAGAAAATACACCACAATGAAAATACATAAAAACACCAAAAAACACACCACACACTCAAAATAATGCACCATAACTCCCCTGCCCCTAATGGTGCATTTCCTAACACTGTGTGGTGTATATTTGCATACCTAGTGGTCTGTTTTTTGGTGATGAGTACCTAATTGTGCATATTTGTGTGGTGCAATTCTAACATTGAGTGGTGTATATTTGTATACATAGTGGTGCGACCGCACGTTAAGGCGCGGCCACACTTGATCATGACCCTATGTGTGTGTGTGTGTGTGTGTGTGTGTGTGTGTATGTACATGTACACATATATGTAAGGATGTCAATCGAGCCAGCCCGCTAGGTTTCGGGCTAGCCCTGTCGGGTTGTCAGGCTAATCGGTTATTTTATTATTTTATTTTCGGGTTCGTTTTGACCCTAACACTAAACTTCGGGTTGTTAGGCTAATCGAGCTAACCGAACCATCTGAACTAAAATTGAAAAGTGAAAGTGAGTACCCATATTTCAATCGTTATATCGTGGACCACGGTGCATATAGCAATGTGCACCCTGGTCCAAAACGACGTCGTTTCGATGTTAGTGGACGCGGACGCGAATGACTTTAGAGAATTCATTATCTATAATACACATAATCATTATCTAGAATATACAGAACGTTTGCCTAGAATACACAGAATGTTTGCTCAGAATACACAAAATATTGACACAAAATACACATAACTCATCCTCCTAACATTTGAATGCACAAACACATCACAACCTGTGTTAATAACATGAATACACAGAATATTGACACAAAATACATAGAACTTATCCTCCTAAACATTCGAAGGCACAAACACATCACAACATGTGTTACTAACATGAATACACATAACGGTTGCCCAGAATAAACAGAATGATTGCCTGGAATACACAGTACGATTACCTAGAATACACAGAATATTAACATAAATACCCGGGAAACGTGATTTCCAAAAAAAGGGACGAATAGTTTACAATGCTCAAAACGACGTCGTTTACGTACGTGGTGCATATTGCTATGTGAACCGTGGTGCAGGGTATAATTTGCCCTCATATTTAAAGATATAAAAATAGGTTCGATTTGCCAAGTTTAGCCCATTTAGCCTTTGTGTAAGCATGTTGGGTTTTATTTTCTCCGATCCAATCCAAATGGGTCGTCCCGTTTAGCCCCTAAGGGGTACCCGTGTTATACATGTTGATCTCATGACCTATGTATCGCGCGGGCACACCCGTATAACCCGCCAGCCCTAGTTATACCTCCATAAGTTTATTTAAATGTTTATTAGTTTTGTGTGCTTGGAATATTAGATTGTTTGCATTTATATTGTAGTTCGCAATTCTCACCTAAGGAGCGGTGTTAACTTAGTCATATTATGATTATTAATTTTTACATTATTAATTAATACGTTTAATTGTAATTTTATATTAATATTAATATAATTATATATGTAACTAATGTAAATTTTATTTATTACATAAATTAAGTAAAGTTATAAATTATACTTTTTATAAACTTCATAACTTAATTATATTATAATTATAAAGTAAAAATAAAATATTATATATAAATTATATCAATTTTAAATAAATTATATGTATATTTCAAATTAGGACATATACACTAATAAATATAAACTTATACATAATTCAATTAATTTTGACCTGCATTTCTACATTCTAACTAAAAATAATTAATATACTTACACAGTTAGTACTATATAATATAATATTTATAGTAAGTTTTTAACTTTTTATTATTTATTATTGTAAAAATAATTTATATTGTAATATATTTATTAAAATTTTATTTATAAATGTACCCTAGTAATAAAAAAAATTACTAAATATGAACTCACCTATAAATTTCATGTATGTTATGTTTCACATTACTTTTACAATAAAAAATAATTTTCAATAGTTCGGATTATCGGGCTAGCCGATTTAATTTCGGACTAGCCCGTTCGAGCCATAGCCCGGTCAATTTTGAATTTTGTCGGGCTAGTCCATCGAGTTCGGCCCCGATTGACATCCCTACATATATATGTACATATATATGCACATTACACACACACACACACACACAGATATATATGTCATTAAATAATATTGGTAATATAATAAGCTATATATTATATCTTCTTTTTTACACTTACAAATTAAATTATTTCAAAGTTTATATTATGAATTAATTATTTATATTTTTTTATAATAATTTCCTATAAGAATATGTAATTTTTCATTTATTTTTATTATGTAATATTACTATCATTTTTGTTCATTGAGCATTATTTTAGCGCACATTGCGTGTGTTTATAACTAGTACTATAATCCCATTTAAAGTACTAAACAGTAAACACGATTACAACCGATTTCGCTATACTTGTCATGACAATAATTGCTTAGATCCAGTATATGATTACCGACATTCACTAAAATTTAACAGTTCAGTGGACGTGCCGGAGTGGTTATCGGGCATGACTAGAAATCATGTGGGCTTTGCCCGCGCAGGTTCGAATCCTGCCGTCCACGTTTTTAATTTGCTCCTGTGTTATGAAAATCTGAATCAGAGACCGTGATGGGCCAATTTATATGATCAAACTTTTGATTTACATGCCGTGATGGGCCAATTTATTATGAACTTTTGATTTACAGACCGCGATGGGCCAATCTATATGATCAAGGGTATTTACTACGTTATGAACTTCTGATTTACAGGCCGTGATGGGCGAATTTATATGATCAAAGGTATTTACTACCAAAATATATCATGAACCGGGGTACAGAATCTACAAAGCCAATATAAAGTTAACAAGAACTAAAAAAAAATGTTGGTGTAATTGTTGGATAAAATGAATTGTTCAGATTATTTTAATTTTAGTAATTTTTTTTTTTATTTTATCCTCTATTATATCATTTACTTATTTTATATATTCTTACAACTTCGTCAGTGTAAATTTTAGTAATGAAATATTCCGTTAACTATTTATTATTTTTGAATTTCATAAGGAAGATTTTAAGTTCGAACCTCATCGCAATCAAAGTTGACATAATTGTTGAACATATACTATGTATATGTTTGAGTGTATTAAAAAAATTAGTTTTTGAGTGGATGAGATAATGCTCAATGTTTATTTATAAATAAATACTTCAATATATATTAATGCAAGATTATATAGGAGATGTTAATGCATAGGTAATTGAATGTTGAATTTATTTATTTAAATCGGTAATTCAAAATATATGAATGCAAGATAATATATGGAGAATGATTATAATTGTCACTAAAATAAATGTTTACAACTTTGTAATAGCGTTAGTCTAAATACGTAGTTTACAAATGATAGTCTAAATAAATACTACTTTTGGTTTAAATTTCTCCAAGTCTTCTTAATTCTCTTTTGGATAGCATTATTATTGTCTTCATCTTCACCAAAATAATTTGTCTTAACTACGAATTGAAATATATATATATATATATATATATATATATATATATATATATATAAATCAATTATTTCATTGTTGTTGATTAATAGTAAGTTCCTAACTCTATTACTCTTATTAAACTAAATAAATTTGTTAGCTACAACAAAAAATAATACATATGTATTTCTTTAATTTAGAATTAGATGTCTACGATGCATTTTATTAAAAAAATTCATTATCAATAAATTAAATAAGAGAAATAATTTCATTAGTTATATTATTTTTATTACATCATAGTCATTCACTTTAAAAGTAATTGTATTTATTTATTAAGATGATTTAAAATGTTTAAAATTTTACTACCTTATATAATCTTATTCCTTAAACTAGGGATTTCTCTACCTACAAGAACTCATTCAACAATAATGGTTGAATCACATGAACTCCGAGCAAAACACCTAAAGGACTTGTATACTTTTATGTTAATAATAATATGTAAATGTTAATTAGATCATTATTTTACGTAGCTACATTTAAAATTTATTATTAAAAATGTCAATGTAAGACAATAGAACATCGTCACACACTTAACACATTGAAAATATGCCGAGACTACAATAATGTTGCAGTCAATTTGACAAATCTAGAAAATAAAGAAATTTCAAAATAGTCACCGTTGCTGCATTCATTGATCCTGTATGTAAAATACTTATTGTGGATTTATTAAATATATTAGAACTAATATAAATTTACAAATCATTTCATCTTCTAGACTCAACTTGCTTAGAGTAAAGCCAAAATCAATATCAACCTTAACAACAAAAGCACTTGGTATATAAGATGTAGTCACTATTTTTAAAAAGGTTTACACATAAAGTGATAAACAATTTAACTCCAAGGTTAGTATCAGGGTGTGTTTGGTTGGTGGGTTCAGGCATAAGGTATGTGTGTCATAGTGATTATTATTGTTTGGTTGATAGGTTTTTAGAATACTACTATGGGTTTGAAATACCCCATTAATTAGAAAACTCATATGAAATAAATGTTTCATTCCCCTTCCTCTTTTCTTCCCCAACTATTAATAATCATTCTCATTCCACCCTACTACCGAACATGCAAAATACTTTCACCGAAACCCATTACTCTTACCAAGTATTTGATACCCATACCGATTCCGATTCCATGTGCGAACCAAACGCACTCTCAATTCAATAAAAAAATATAAACTTGAAAATGAATAGATATAAAATGAATGTAGAAATTGTTGATGAATCTGGACATATTGTGGCATTAATATTCGGACTACCTGCAGAGTTATTGTTTGACTATCAAGTAAACAAGTTATGAAAATAAAACAAGATGTACTACTCATTAACCATCTAAAATATAATAAATATTAATATTCTATTCAATACTTTCACATGAAACATGTAAGGAAAAAAACTACCACTACAAAAAGTCATATCAATAGGCATTTGCAAGATCAAGAGTTCATATATAGTACAATTAAGATCTTAGTCATATACACAACAAAGCAAATCCACAGTTTCGTACACCATAATCTCATTGCATGATGCTACCATCTATGCTACAATCAGTAACTCAATTACAAATGATGCACTATGTCACTACCAATAAAAAAGAAGATGACAAATAGTAAAGATATAAACAATGACAATGCTAGCCCAAAGAGAATTAAGAAAGACTTGAAGAAATTCAAACCAAAAGTAATATTTATTTAGACTATCGTGTTTAGACTAAGTATTTATACTATCAATTTTACATAGTTACAAACCTTTATCTTAATGACAATTATAATGAATCTCCTATAATGTTATATTGTGTTCATATACTTTGAATTACATATTTAAATAAACAAATTCAACATTCAATTATTTATGCATGAACTTATCATATATAATTTTACATTGATATACTTTGAAATACTTATTACATATCATGAACTTATTTTTTTTTTTTAGTATTACTGACTCTGATTCATGTGGGAATGTAAACCGGGACACCGGGTGCCACTAGACCACAAGTTCTTTTGGCAGATATAAAATTTAGGGAAAAGGTGCAAATAGGCTCCTAAACATTTCGCGAAAAGTCAATTAGGCGCCCACAAACTTTTTAAAAGTGCAATTGAACACATGAACTCATAATTTTGAGTCGTATGACCCCATTATCAAGTCACCCCTTCGGTAAGGGCCGGTAAATGCCACATTGGCTCGCCACATAAGCTTAGGAGTGGGTACTTGGCCGCCACATAAGCATAAATAAAAAGAAATTAAATTAAAAAAATTTTAAAATGATTTAATACTTACAATTCAGCCTTAATTAAATTTCTTTTTTTTTTTTCACTTCGTCTTCTTCATTGCTGCGACTTCTGTTTCGGCGATAGTGAAGGATTTGGAAAGGGATATTTGTCACATTGCTCTTCTCATCCCATCAACTCTCAAGTCGGCAATCCGACGGAAAATTTCATTGCGTTTTCTCGGCCGTGAGTTTTGTTTTTTCGATATGCAATATATTCATTTGATTGGCGGTGGAAGAGGGCGGAACTAGGGTTTCAACAGGGGCTGTCGAAGAGGATTCTGACAATCTGGGCGTGTAGCCGCGGTCAAGCCTAGTGCAACACCACCTTCCTTTTCATTTTTAGCCCCCTCAGTACGCTTGGAAGTCGCCGGCTGCGCACTGGGTTACGAAAATTCTGCAAGTCGCTGATTATAGATCAGGCTATGGCCAAACCTTCGTGACTTCGCCACAACACCATCCACGCCAGCCGAACTACAATCGGACGTTTGGACACCCGTCAAACCCGCCGTCGACGAATTCTGGGAACGTTTGTGAGCTTAACCCCTGCCGAAGATTCACAGGAGTGCAAGTTGAATTCTCATTCCAGTGCGCGAGAGCTCCAACTTCACTAGCACCACCACCGCCGAAGTCGCGTCCATGAGGAAGATTTTGAGATTTAGGGTTGAGTACGTATTGAATTGTTTTTTAATCTCTTTAATTTAATTTCTTTTTATTTATGCTTATGTGGCGGCCAAGTACGGAAGTACCCACTCCAAAGCTTATGTGGCGAGCCAATGTGACATTTACCGGCTGTTACCGGAGGTGTGACCTGATAATGGGGTCATAAGACTCAAAATTGTGAGTTCATTGCACTTTTAAAAAGTTCATGAGCTTAATTGACTTTTTGTGAAATGTTCGGGTCTATTTGCACCTTTTTCCTAAAATTTAATAACACATAATATAAGAAACGTACTTATGCGTAAGTCCACATTACACTGAACAATGGTATAAGGATTGCCCATGATGCCGCCTTCGTTTATATTTGGGGATTGTGTTGTTGAAAGGCAAACATGAAATCCGAATGGAGGAATTATAATGGTGGCTCTGCGTCCTCATCTGAATAGGCGTTTAATCTGCAAGCAATCATGGCGTCTGATCACCATTCTCAAGCTGAAATGCAACACCATATCACATATCCACCAAGTCCAAGCTCAAGCCGTCACCAGAGGCTGCCTCTCTCCGTTCAACCAAACTCCTCTCCTCACTCAAATCCTCCATTCCTTCACTTCCCTCCTCCCCCTCCCCGCCTTTACTCCCTCCATTGCCGCCCACCTTAACTACGCCACCGCCATTTTCAACCTCATCCGCACCCCGTCTTCCTTCTGTTACAACACCGTCATTCGATCCCACGCCCTTCTTTCTTCCCCCACAACTGCCCTCGGCTTCTTTACTGAAATGCAGAGATCCGGCGTCCCACCTGACTCGCATACTTTTCCTTTTGTGCTCAAGGCTTGTGCTTCTTTGGGTTCGAGTTTTCTTGCACGGGCGATCCATTGTCAAGCCCTGAGATTTGGGTTCTTGGTGGATGTGTATGTGGTCAATAATCTTGTTCATGCGTACTGTTTGAACGGCGGAGTTGAGGATGCGTTTCAGGTGTTCGATGAAAGTTGTTACAGAGATGTGGTTTCGTATAATGTGATGATTGATGGGTTTGTTAAAGCCGGCGAGACGGGGAAGGCGAGGGAGCTGTTTGACGAAATGCCTGTGAGAGACACGTTCTCTTGGGGTGCCCTTATTGCAGGCTATGCAAAAATGGGCCAGTGCAGGGACGCTATCAACCTGTTCGATCAAATGCTTGACTTGAATTTTCTGAAACCTTGTAATACATCATTGGTTTCGGCTCTCTCAGCTTGCTCGCAGCTGGGGGAATTAGAGAAAGGAATGAGCATACACAATCATATCAAGCAAAATGGAGTCTGTATTGATGCATTCTTGGCCACCGGCCTGGTCGACATGTATGCCAAATGCGGCTGCATAGAGGCAGCTAGGGAGGTGTTCGAGACATGTAGCGAAAAAAATCTCTTCACATGGAATGCCATGCTTGTTGGATTAGCCATGCACGGTCATGGCAAATCGTTGCTCGATTACTTCTCACAAATGGTGGCTTCTGGCACAACACCTGACGGGGTAACCTTCTTGGGAGTGCTAGTGGGCTGCAGCCACGCAGGCATTGTTGACGAAGCCAGGAAGCTTTTCGGAGAGATGGAGAGTGTGTATGGAGTCCCCAGAGAGCTGAAGCACTACGGGTGCATGGCAGACTTGCTTGGACGCGCAGGGTTGATCAAGGAAGCCATGGAGATGATAGAGAGAATGCCAATGAAGGGCGACGTGTTCGTGTGGGGCGGTTTGCTTGGCGGGTGCAGGACGCATGGGAATGTGGAGATTGCAGAGAAAGCTGCTGAGAGGGTAATGGAGATGAAGCCTGAAGATGGAGGGGCTTACTCCATACTGGCAAATGTTTATGCCAATACAGAGCGTTGGGATGAGTTGGTGAAGATTAGGAGAATGAGAGATGGTGGGAGAAGCATAAAGAAGAATGGTGGTTGCAGTTTGATTCATTTGTAGACCTGCGAGGTTAGTTCTAAGTCATAGACCATGTGACTTAAAGACCACTTCAGCCACAGAGGGAGAATGGACTCTCCAAGTAGTTGACGGAAATGTGGAGATGAATCTCGTGTGCAGAGTCAACATAGAGACTGACTAGAAGGTTGTTTGGAAGACTTGCGATTTATCTCTAGCGACTCTTGGGCATTGGTTCTAAAAAATAGAATTACACAAGAGCGACGTTTATTTAATACATTCTCTTAGAGAGTGATTATGGTTTGTGGGGAAGATTTCCGGGTTCAATTCCTACAAGTGACGATTCCCTGCGCTAGCTCCCGTGCCTCCCGGAGCGAATGTGGGTGAACGGACGGAAAAAGACCCCGTGAATTTATTAAAAAAAAGAGAGTGATTGCGTGGTTCTTACTATTACCCAAAAAGACTAGAATTAACTCTATTATTTTTTTTCATAACTCATTGTGATTTTGAACAATTCGTGTAAATAGTATATAAATATGAAGAGTTATGACTTTTATCAAAACTTATATCAAATGATAAAATATTTGGTGTTAAAAATATTTTTGTTTATTTGCTTATCACTTTCTATTAACAAACTTTACCACCTCCTATTTTTCAATGACCACGTAACAAATGATGACACGATACAATGTTATATTTTTAAGGATCATGCTACACACTCTTATATTTATAATTTATCACTCACAAAAAGGCACTTCTTGATATAAAAATTGCATATTTATGATGTGATAATGAATGTTTAGATAGTTATTGCATGAATGTGGCAATACTTTGCCATATCAAAAGTGACTTTTTGTAAGTATAATTGTATAAGTGTTTATACAATACTGATTATGGCCCTGTTTCGTAAATTACTGTTAGCTGATGTTGTTAGTTGATTGGGTTAGAAGGTATAATTAATTGATAATATTAGCTGATTGTAGAAAAATGTTTGGTAAATTAGCTGTTAGCTGATAGCTGTTTGACATAATTTCTTTTCTCAAAAGACTAATTGAAAATGTTGCTTTGAGTAGCCTTTTGAAATTTAGTATTTTGGAGTTACAAATAGTTTATTAATCAAACATTTATATTGATTTTTTAATCAAATCAAACAACTAATAATGATCAAATAGGCCAAAATTGACTAATAGGTCAATTAGTCCTATAACAATTAATGAATATTAAGAACAGTAAGAAGTGTAAAATCATGTTTATCCCTAAAAGAGAGGGAATTGCAATGAGTTATTTAATGAAAAAGAAATCACTTGGAATGAAAGCTTGCATGAGAGTATCTCAATGAGAGATTTTCATTAGATATTAATCATATGCGGAGGAAAGAAAAGCCTATGTGCCAAAGTAGAGAGTGCAAGAGTTCTACTACTAGTTTATGACCTTTTTAGAAAAAGAAAAAGAAAAATGGAAAAGATCACATCCCGTGCACAATAGATGCCCAACAGATGCCCAACATGCGCTTGGAGCGGTTACCGGCAAATTATTGTGTGGACTATGTGGACCATGTGAACACTGAACAATAATAAAAGGTACTCCATATATTTTTAATATATTAAAAATATACTATTTGTTTATTGAATATAATATACATTTTTAATATATTAAAAGGACATTATTGTGTACTGAATGTGTATTATTTAATAGTATGGTCCACATAGCTGTGCAGACCATGGTTCACGTTTTCTTCTTTAAGTTAGCCCACACAAAAATACCAATCGTTATATCGTGGATCAGGGTCCACAATGTACTGTGCACTCTGATCCATGCACGAAATTCATGTTCATAATACACGTACACATAAACACGATATAATGAACATGAATTTTGTGCATTATGAACATGAATTTTGTGTATTATATTAAATGTTTATGTGTCCTCAGCTATATAATTATGCGCATTATGAATATGGATTCTGTACTTTATGAAGTCAAATTATGTACTGCGGACCCTGGTCCAGATATAAATTGGTTGAGTAAAAACTCAAAACTTTATTGTTGAAGATTCGTTAACTGAACCAGACACATAAAATGGGACACAAGGAGTACTTTTGTGGGTTCCAATTTGTTTTTAATGAGTACACCTATTTCTATTATTACAGATTTTAATGAGTACATCTATTATTATTATGAGTAATATTACATATATACTCATGTTTTCTACTCTATATTCTATTTCTTGCTTACATGGCACATTTTGATTCATACATATACTCACGCTTTTTACTCAATTTTCTACTTCCTGCTTACATGGCACACTTTGATTCATTCAAAAAAATGTAGACTACAATTTTCATTACTTTATTTAATTCTCCATCCAATAAAATCAAGACATGTGGCATAAATTTTACTCTCTTGAGTTCATTTATCATTTTCCTATTATTATTATTATTATTATTATTATGATTATGATTTTTCTTATTATTGTTCTTCTTATAGTTATTGTTATTGTTATATTATTATTGGGAAAATGGCACTTTTTCCCCCTATGTTATGTGCATATAGCACTTTTTCCCCCTGTGTTATTAAAGTGACTATTTTCCCCCTCTGAAATGTTAAATTGGCATTTTTACCCTTAAAAGTAATTATTTCATTTATTTTTCTTTTCCAACAAATTATTACTTATATGTATGGATGATCATGATTCGGTTCGAACCTAACCAAACACTGTAGCAATCATACCGAAATAGTATGGACGGTTCTAGTTACGATTCAGAACCGAAAAAAAAAAAATTAAATAATTGTTGAACCGTGAACTGGAATTGAACCACAGTCATATATAGTGAAAATGATCAAACACTTATTTTGATAAATCGGTACGGTTCGATTCCAATTTCGATTTTGAACTGCCAATCAAAACTTATTTATTTATTTATTTATTTTTTAAGTTTATTTCTTATTTAAAAATAGTCTAAATTCAACAATTATTTTGTTTTATTTTTTCGATTCTAAATCGTAACCGTCCATACTATTTAAGTTTAATTGCTACAGTGTTCGATTAGGTTCGTATCGAACCGTGATCTTCCATACATATTAGTAATACTTGGTTGGAGAATAAAAATAAATGAAATAATTATTTAAGGGTAAAAATGTCAATTTAACATTACATGGGGAAAAACTATCACTTTTAAAATAACTGAGGGGGGAAAACTGCCACTTTAATAACACAGGGGGGAAAAGTGCTATATGCACATAACACAGGGGGAAAAAGTGCCATTTTTCCTATTATTATTATTACTATTATTATTATTATTATATTATTATTATTATTATTATTATTATTTGGGACTGAGTTGAAATTGTTGTAAATTGTAAATATAATAATAAGATAGGAAGACTATTTTTTAAATTTGGAAAACATTACAAGGATTACACAAGAGCGAGTTTTAGCTAGTGCAGATTTTCGAAGGGTGATTATAATTTCTCCTCTCATGAAAAAGAATAGACAAAAACTTGTGTGAGATCGTCTCACCATGAGACGGGTTGCGTCGAGTTGGATCAAGATGTAAATGTAATATGGTTGTAGCATTTTTATACAAGCAAATACCCAGAGTATTCCAAGATTATCGATCCACAGAGAAACAGGGTATCAAGCACTAGTTACTAATTAATTCACGTGAAGCTATTCCTAACCTTTACAATAGATACTTAACTATGAACATGAAAACAAAATAAATGAAGCAAGGCAAACGGATTTTTCTATTCAAGATATTAAGAGCGGGATTTTGGGGGTCAAAGTGTTTAATCACCTAGTGCCAATCTAAAGTGAAATAATCATTTGAGTTAAAACAAGTGTGGAGGATTGCAATCAAAACGGGGAAGATTACTCTCGTAATTCGAACCCAAAATAAGGTAATTGGAATACTCACTCTCGTGAACTATTCACAACATAAAATCAAGAACAAGCAATAAATAGAATACTCACTCTCGTGAACTATTCACAATAAATCCCTTGACTGAATTGTCCTCTCTCGAGGTACAATAGACAAGTGCAATTGTGGGTGCTCTAATTCATACCCTAACTCTCATCAAGATACAAATTTAGCAATGAAACGAGTAATTTGGATTCTTAATTACAAGCATCAAGAAAATAAATCACAATTGCAACACAAGTAATAAACCCAAATAGATATTTCATTAAACCAATTTCAAGAACTAGGCATATAGGTTCATAAACTTTTCAATTCAAAAATCCCAAAGGAAAGCTTAGCCAAACATGACTATCATAGTTTCAACAACAAACAATTCAAAGAAAGATTTAATAAAGCTTAAATTAGAAAAGAGATGAAGAAATTCTCCCGAATGTGTCTTCCAAGCTCTTTTCCTTTCTTGTTGTGGCTTCAAATCTTCTTCTTCTTCTTCATTGCTCTCATTTTCGTCCAAAATCTGCAGCCAAGCTTAGGATTTGAAGAGAAAATGATGCTTTTTATAGTTGGGTGGAGAATGAGGGGTAAAAATGACAATTTCTAAAAGTGCAGAATCGCAGATCTGCGACTTTAGACGCGTCGAAAAGTTACAACACCTAAATGAGGCCATTCTGCCTCATTTTGAGGATTTTCGACGCGTCGAAAATCTGTCTGGGACGCTGTTCCGACTTGCAACCTGATTTTAACCCTTTTCCCTTTTGAATAATACTTTAAGGTCTTCATAAGAGTTGTAGCCCTTAAAGTCTTCTTTCCAATGGTTCAAGAATCACTTCATTTAGATATTCCTAGGCTGCGATATGGTCCAATTACCAAGGTGTCGCCATATTTAGCTGGAATTACAACTCTTTGATCTTTTGACCCTTTTACCTTTCGATCTACACTTTGATGTTTTCATAAGAGTTGTAGCCCTTTAAGTCTTCTTTCCAATGGCTCAAGAATCATCTCATTTGGATATTCCTAGGAGAGATATGGTCAAATTACCAAGATATCGCCATTATTGCGAGAATTACAACTCTTTAATCTTTTGCTCTACTTTTCCTTTGTTTTGTTCTTGTTATCAAATCCATTGAAAGTGCAACTCTTTGGCTCCTTTGGAAGTATTTTAGCCTATCATCTTAGCTTCACCTTGGCTCCCCTTTGGCTTGAGATTCATTCAAAAATACCCCAAAAGACATACATTGTCTTCAATTGAACAATTTATGCACCTAAAGATATAAACAAATAAATTAAGGTACATTTTGCATAAAACAAAAGTATTTATCACTCAAAATAGGTTTATATATGGGGCGAAAATATGGATAAATTGACACTTATCATAATACTTATATGCACAAATGTCATACTTATATGCTCAAATGTAATACTAATCAGGAATAAAATTTTTGTTACTTATAAAGATAAATGTAATACTTTTAAGGGAAAAATACAATACTTTTACATTTCAATTTAAAAGTATTACATTTTTTTTCAAAATATTATATTTTCCGGTAAAGGACACTTGTCAACATTATTTATTATGAAAAATGTATTAATTCTTCTCTTAAGTAACAAAAACTGTATTCTTGATTAGTATTATATTTGAGCATATAAGTATGACATTTACATGTTGCTTTGACCCGATCCGATCCGTCTCACGAATAAGGATCCATGTCTCACATAAGTGTGACCCAAAAGAATATTATAGCGATAAACAAAACCTAATACATACTAAAATTTGATAAAATTGAAGAAATAAATTAAATTTAATTATTTTACAAAACATACTAAACTCTTTTTTATTTTTAATATTTGACATTATTTTTTTTTGAGAAAAAAAAAAATATTTGACATTATTATGATTAGCATGCAAAGGACTCTCCATTGAATAATATTTTTCCAAACATGAATAACACACGTATCTATTCACAAAGAACTGAAGGTCTTTTTATCTTCAAATATACCCCAAAAAAAAAAAAAAAAAAAAAAAAAAAAAAAAAA
>NC_044917.1:22024855-22108119 GCF_003576645.1 Ipomoea triloba
ACCCAAAAAAAAAAAAAAAAAAAAAAAACAGAGGAAGTTTAAATTTGTTCATTTTCTATAGAATTTAAGTACTTAACATCTGTTTCAAAAAAAAAAAAAAAAGAAAAAGAAAATACTTAACATC
The DNA here is from genome assembly GCF_003576645.1 of Ipomoea triloba. NCBI lineage: Eukaryota > Viridiplantae > Streptophyta > Magnoliopsida > Solanales > Convolvulaceae > Ipomoea > Ipomoea triloba. The sequence goes on from NC_044917.1 coordinate 22,024,980, forward strand.
AAAATGAACACTACCAAAATCATTGGCAGAATGAAGTTATACAAGTTGTTTACTGGCTATGTCAGACTGTAAAACCAGTTCACCTAAAAGCTTGAAACTTGGAAAAATATACCACTTTTACCTCCTATTTCAGTCTATCTCAGCTTCAAAAACACTAATTCAAGAAAATATTAGCTTAAAATCAGATTGAACACATCTCTTAGCGTGACTATGCCTTCAACGCGCCGGGTAGAACTATCAATCACAACAATGCGGCGCACAGCTGAAATATGAGCGCAAATGACCATTTAGAAACACGACAGATCGAAATATTTGGACAGGGAAGGAAATCAAGCGTGCCATATATACATACGAACCTGGGTCTGAGAGGACCTCCATGACTGTATATAATGGAGCAAAGCGTGTGCACACCCGGTATCGATCATGGCCTGATTCATTTAACACCTCCAACACCTGTACCCCCGATTCTCGTTTCTCAGCTTAGGAACTTAAAAATGAATATGCAATTTCTTTTCATGGAAATATCGCCAAGTTAAAGAAGCTTACACTTCTTGTTCTAACTCTTGGCAATTGTAATTTCATGTGTCAGGAACACAGAAAACAATAAAAACACGCAAGGTATACATACTTAAAGACGGTAAACCCAACTTTTTTATGGTGAAAAATAATTACTTAAGAGTAACGAACCAAATATTTGGATGGAATATACCTGAGACAGCATCGTTTGATCAGGTTGAATGTGAGCATAGACGCTGCCGTTGGCCAAAGAGGTAATATCACTATTCAAAGAGGGTTACATTTATCAATTTGTATTAGTGTAATATGATATGAAATAAAGCTCATAACTGATACTTGAACTTGGTAGCATATCCGTTACCTCCGAGAATATATGTTTATTAGGACCCCGTTATCATTAACTATAGGTATTGAGCTTATCCGAGCTGTCAAGTACAAAACAAAAGATACAAGTATGAATATGGATCCATGATATATGCTTACATTACATATCAAAATTTCTAAAAATAAAAGACCAAGAAACTAGCTTGCTTTAAGGCTAACATGCAATGCAATAAGATGATGGCAGTAAATATAACTTCTTGAGTGAACTCAAAGGTTTCTCTTAGAGACGTTATGAATTAGGAAATCTTTTAATTTGAATGCTAAGATCCCACGTAGTATCTAATAACGCAATGATTAAGTTATCTAAAATTGTTATTTACACCTGGATCTATAATGACTATCATAAAGTTGATCACCAGTTTCCAACCAGGATTTTCAGAAGCCGAAGCTTTTATAGTATAACCTGGAGTCCTGGAACTATTTTCAATAGAAGCAGAGCAGTATGATAATAAGATTAGAAATACATTCCTCAGGAAGAGCGTAAAATAGGTAATACCTTTAATTAACAAATTAAGAGCACAACCGAGAGAACTGCTGGCATGTAATGTTAACAATGTCCGGTTATTCGCCCACCCAAATTCTCTTGTCCAGGTACCCACGGGAAGATTACAGATGGATTGCTGCAGAAGCGGCAGATACTGAAGGCAGTGCCTAAAATGCCTGCATATGTCTAAGGTTTTGCACGGAAAAAAGGCGGGGGTGAGGACACGAGGATTAGAGAACTAGAGAAGAGCCTCGGTGAAAGAATAAGAAAAAATATTCTTTAAAAATTTTGAATTAGTTAAGAAAACATACGTTTTAATATTCCAGCAAGGCATGCAATATGCAGCAATTGAGGGCAAGATCCATCTTCCGGTGAATGTATGACTGGAACTGAAGAAATTTCATTCCGTAATATTGTCAAAGCCACATCTGTCAAAGAATCATCTGGTCCAACCTGTATCCAGGTAGGAAATAGTAAGAGCAACCCAGAAGAAAAAGAACCGTAAAAATCCAAGGTTAATAAAACCAACAGTCTCACATTATTGAATTGGACAAAAATATATAGGTTGGAATACTCGCCAAGAAGTTATTCCAAGTATATAAAAGATGAGTAAAGGATTGCTTACTTGGATTAATTCCCTTCTCTGAAGCGGTAACAAAGCCCCAGCCACATCTCTTTGATACCGAAGTTTTTCATTTTTCCATGAAGAAATTGTGTGCATTTCAAGTTCTTCATCAGTCAGCAAAGCACGAAATTGATGAAGCTGGCCAGGGAAACAAGAAGACTTTGAAAGGTAAATTAAATAACTAACATGTTTGGCGTAAGTGGTAAGCGTTTGATCCTAACAAGTGGTATCAGAGCCAGAATGTTGGAGAATGTGTGGTGGTCGGTACAAGGAAATAAAGTTGCGCCTTCGCTACTAGCTATAGCTTTTGGCATAAGTGTTAAGCGCTTGATCCTAACATAACAGTATGCACACAATATCTAGCCAGACCCAACGTACTTCGACTACAAAGATGAATGTGATAGTAATAACTAATGATTTTAGTCACAAAGTCATCATGTAAAAAATATAGTGAAATGTAGCTCTTTGTCACAATGAACTAAGAAAAACCCGTGGCCCTCTAGTGATGTATGGATAGAACAAAGACAGGCAGGAATTTGATGCAACTTCTCATTTTGGTTTGGCTTTATAGCTTAAATCAAAGGCTCAAATATTGGAAGAGAAAAGTAGAAGAGAAAGCGAAAGTAGTCTGCAGAAGCTCTCAATTATATTAATTAAATTTTACCTCCAGTAAAATCAAAATAAAATCTGAAGCAGTTAGCATTCCAGAAATCCTCGAGTTCTGCTCATCCCAAAGAGGCATGACAGGAAGCCCCTAAAGATTTTATTTCCTAAATAAGTCAAATAATGACAATAACAAGAAAAAAATATGATCAATCTGTTCCAATTCAGGTTAGAGTGTTGAACCTAAAAAAGCATTGCATATGCAGGACATCTTTTGCTGCAGCATATGATATCATATGGAAATACTTTCTTTTGCTCTCTCTCTCTCTCTCTTGGTGTTATTTATTTTATTTTTTCACTTCATTTATTATTTAATCGTATCTGAATGACCTGATGAGTTCACAGTTTTAAGAAGCCTCCAATATAGGAAAACATATTAAAGAAGATCCAACCAAACCTGCAAACAGTAATACTATTGTTTTTCTGGCATGTCCCGTTCCAAGAGACAAAGAGGAATTTGGAATTACTTGTACACTAATCTCATATCTGAGGTACACTGTTCTTTGTTACAAACAGAAAATCCAGGCAGGCACACGGGAAATAGACAATCAAACCTGCTCATACATGATATGAAAAGCCTGTTTCACTGCCACTTCAGTATCCAAGGCAAGGGCCTATAGAATTTTGGAAATTACAAGATGGTCGGTCAATCACAGTAAATTTGCTACCATAACAAAAGTAACACTTTCTTAAAGCAGTAGGAAGATACACCGACCTTTCCAGAATTGGGCATCAAGTCATGTGCTTTAAAGGACGATAAATGCACAAATAGACGATGGCGTGATGCATCTGTTCTGTCTTCTGGTAATTGCAGAATTCGACCATTTGGTAGTACACCTGAAGATGAAGCCTAGTAGTAAAAGAATCAATAAGAAATTCAGATGCTTGCAAAAGGTAAACAATCATCTTCTGTAAAAAATAACACTAAGGATGAGATCTAAAAATTTGAGCAATGGTTTTTTTTTTTTTTTTAATGGAAAGGATTCAAGGAAGGAGTAGAGACTACAATACTACAAAGTATATGACGGGAAAAAGAATTTAGTGGTATTTGCAGTGACCTCAAGCTGCATATCTCTTATGCTATCCAAGTCCAAGGTACCCCGAACAGCTTCAGGGGGTAATCTCTGAGCATTAACACTTGGTTCCTCAACAAAAATTAAGTTGTTGATAACACCCTGTTCATCAATAACACGAAGCTGTTCCTCATCAACTTGCCATGTGCCATCAACCAAGAATTTATACTGCATTACACATTCAGAACCGTTAACTCTGAACATTCACCACACACCAGGCTAAGTTAAGATTTGCAGTATCCAAGGTCTACTTATTTTATTTTCAAAAAAATAAAACCACAAAATATAAAAGTGGCAGCCAGAATACATTCAATTCCAATAACAACAAATCATGTCCTTCAAAATCGATGATCAGAATACCAATAACCGAGGATGTTACACAATTGTAGATAATCAACATGCAAACGGCAGGACTCATATTCTTGCTCTTTAAGAATCTTAAAAACAAATAGCTGTCATTTACACATTAGAATTTGAAACAAACAAAAGTTAGAAAAAAACTTATAACTTGAATTCCAGCTGCCTCTAAACTGCACTTGATTAAAACCCTAAAATCTTAACCAATCAAATAAGTTTTGACCAACTCTCCAGGGAATTCAATTCATACCCTCACTCCAATACAAAATTACAATCCTTAAAAACAGCATAGCAATTAACATCCTCCAATTCAAAATCCAATCTTTTTTTTTGGTGACAATAACATATTAGCAGTCATAAGATGTTCGAATTTTTCACATTGATTAATAGTTAATTCACTCTCATGAAATGCAATTTACACCATACCTGATGATAACCTGGGGGAAGATCAATAGCTGCACTTAAAGCCATGGTCGAACCATTCATCGAATTCATCACAGTTCCATCACCCCACCTACACCAACCAAAATCACAGTCTTTACACACACACACATATATACAGATATAGATACATACCCATGCAAGAGAAACAACAGAGAAAATAAGAAATGAAAAATTACCCATTATAGGAACCATAAAGATAGACTTCACGACCTCCGTAGCGCCATGTAAACACTGTCAGCACCATTTCTCTTCAAGATTCCAGCTTTAAGCTCCCCGTGTGTGCTTGTATATATCTATCTACGTATGTGAGTATACCATACGCTATCCGTACAGACAAATTCTCTGCTCTATCCGCCGGAAAAACCCAAGGAAGTGACCTCGAAATCTCCGACGGAAGATCCAGCGAAGAGAGGAAAAAGGAAATTACATATATAAATAAATAAATAATTATAAAAAAAAGAAGGGGGGAGAGGAAAGACCAATGACAATGATTCAGGCGATAAAAGAATGTGATGTTGTGAATTTTAATGGAAATCTAACGTTGGATGCCGACACGGCGACACATATGTTGTACTGTTTTCAAAGATTCTGTTTTGGCGTTTTCCTATTTTGATTTCTTTGGGTGAATGGAATGTTTTGGCCTTTCTAACTCTGATTGCTTCATTACTTTGAAGGGCAGACTTCAATTGCACATTATAATTGTGGGATTCAACTACAATTTTTTTAACAATAATTTTTTTTTTAGAATAACATTTAAAATTAAAATATTAATTGCACTATACTTTATTCTAATTTTGATCTCGGAGTCTTGGACTATAGTGATATTTTCACTTTTAAAATATTAAATGCACTATAATTTTATTTTAACTTTATTCTAATTTTGGTTCTTTCTAATTTATCGTATCGTTTTTCGTGGATTAGCATCTCGAGGTCCTTTGATGGGCATAAAGAAATCGGATTATATATAGTGATTTTTCACTTATAATCATTCATTTTTGATTATTTTACTTTTACCTTCTTTTTTTTTAAATTTTTTTTGCTTTTAACTTAAATTCAATAGAATAAATTTTGGTTATATTTTCATTACGTGATGCTATTTTGAACTTAAAAATGTTTTTTTTTAATTAAAAAAATTACTGCCTAAATGTAGTTATAAGTTATAACTCTTAATTTACTTTATTATGTCACAATTTATTTTAATATTTATAATTTTGAAATAAAATTTCTTGTGTTTTATCAAGGGCTTGGGACCTAGGCTCAAACTAGCCCAAGGCACATGCCTAACAGACTTAGAACTAGCAATGGACAAAGCGTGACACCGCGTGACACCCTTTCTCTCTGCACGACCCCCATCCCCACCTCACACTTTATATAAGACTTATTATGTTTAAAGAAAGACGTAGGCCATACCATTATAGTACAATTCATTTATATAAACTTTATAAACTAAATCAACTAATAATACATGTTGGTTTTGTTGTGTAATTATATAATAGTAATTTACATGCAATGTGCAAATAAATTTTGTCTAATGAATAAAAAATAACAAAAATATATGTTCAAAATAAATGTAAAATTAAAAATGTAATTATATGATACACCTTTAATCTAATAATAAGACTTTTTTTTTTTACACAGGCTTTGAAAAATATGTTGAATTTTATCTATAATTGAACTATTTTTTTTTTTTTTATATATAGAGTAGGTAGAGTGTTTTGTACTATGTAAAATTATCTTTATTCATTGAACATTTTTATTTTCCAAAAATGATATGTAATATCTACGATAAGAACTTGTAATGATTTATGTTTAATATTAATATCATAGAGTTGTATCAATAGATAAAAGCATAAATAATGTATACTATCATGCATCATTCATCTTAGTTTACCAAAATTTAGTCTTATAATTTAAAAAAAAAATTAGTCAATATTTTTATCCTACAAGTTGAAATATAGATATATCATATTTATTAAATTTTTCAATCAATATTGTTTGCAAGATTCTTTGAAATGTAAATATAATATAATATTATAACTATAATCATGGGAAACATTTTTTTCTATAGAAGTCATTAACTTAAAAGGAAAAAAATGTATTAAATTGATAACCATTTTAGTCATTAACGTAAAAGAAAAAAAAAGTATTGTATTAAATTGATAACCAATCTAGTCATTAACGTAAAAGGAAAAAAATATTGCATTAAATTGATAATCATTCTAGTCATTAAAGTAAAATGAAAAATGTATTGCATTACATTGACAACCATTCTTTAACGTTTGTAACCGATGTTAAAGCAATTGAGTAGTTCTCAAAAAGATAAAGGAGTCAATTTGAAAAACAAATGTAAATGATACAATGCAAAAAACACAAAGTATAATCTATATTACCTACACATTTTTTATTCCAATTAAGACTTAACAAGATTGACTTCTAATATATATATATATATATATCTAATCTAAAAACATAATAAGTGTGAATGAAGTTTATACCCGTTTTTTGTCCTTTTTTCCGTTAAGTTTTTTTTTGTACATTATGCTATAAAAGTTGTACTTTACAATATGTTAGACAAACATATCCCTACCGTTATAACCCCGTTATCTTTTCCACTATTGTTACCATGCACATGCATCCACTATATACTTTCTTATTTTCTTCAATAATAATAATATATACCCATTATATATTAGAGCTATATGTTAGTTATTTTCTAAAATATAAATATAAAATTTATAGAAATATTTTACATTATTATTATTATTATTATTATTTATAATAATTTAAATATCTAAAATCTAAATAAATTTAAAGTTAATATAAATTATTAATATTGGGCACCTATTTTTTGCGCATCGCACATAAGAAAAACTAGTATATGTATATATGTATATATATATTTTTCTTAAATATCCATGTAAGCATGAAACCTGATAAAATGGAAGGTAACCTGCTATCAGGTAAAATTTCATGCATTTGGAGTACGTGTTGAGTGGCCTAATTGCACTTTTTTTTTTCATTCAGTGATCTAATTGCACTTTAAGATTACGTTCAATGGCTAATTTGAACCTTATTCCAAAATTAAAATGATACTTTAATGTTGTTATAGTAAAACTAGTGTGCGACATAACAATATTAAGAAATAAAATTGAAGTATAATTAAAATAATACAATGTCATTTTGCTCTATAGTTTATGCTGCTACGTGAAACAAGGTCCATAGTAAAATTTGCAAACCCTAAAAACTAAGCGCTTGTTAGGACTAGTGAGTAGTCAAATCCTAAGTCATAATAATCAAATTAAAGCCATAATTATGTATTAGTCATGATTCGTAACGTCAATTTCTTACAATATGTGCTAATAATAGTATAAATAACCATCATTCATGAGGAAATGTGAAGAAAAATTGACCTAGAAAGAGAAAAAAGAAAGCAATACAGAAATTTACACATAAATTATAAATTTATATTGGTTATTATGAATTAAAAAAAAAAAAAAAAGGGCCAGCCGCTCTATGAACAGTTAATGGACCTAAAGCTACGCCAGCCCTTGTGTCGCAAGGCCCATTTAAATTAATAACGATGATTTCATATAGGCTAAAATAATAATTGCGTTATAAATATAATTAGACAAAGAGTTAATACCACAAATGGTCCTCTGACTATTGAGCTAGTACTCATTTTAGTCCTCGACTTTTAATTCGATCACAAATGGTCATCTGACTTTTATTTTTGACCACAAATAGTCCTCTATTAATATTTCTGTTAAATAGATATTAAATTTAGGGGTAATATCGTCAAATTGATTAATATTATTATGATTACTTCTTTTTTAGAATTATATGACAACATAATTAATTTCAAACATTAATAAACATTGAGTTAATAAATATAAAAACAAAATGGTCATGACAAATTACATAAATGAACAAATTAAATAAAACTTCATAATTAATGTTCTTAATTTGTACTTGATTAATTATATTAATTCAACGGTGGTGACTTTCAGTTATGTCCTAAACAAAATGTTTGATCGATTAATGAAGAGTGAAAACTATTAATCGGCCATGTATGAACAACCATGAAAATGATGGAAGCAAGGTTTTTGAAAAAAAATTCTTCCATTTTAATATGTTGGTTAAATTGAAATAGATAGCTCTAATATTAAATCTTCATTTTGTATGCATAATTACAAGAATAAGGTGTATTGTCTTTTTATTTAGGAGTATTTATATTTGTTAATTGTTTCAATTATGCTTGTTGGTGAAAAATTCTAAACATTTTTATTTTATGACCATTATATATATATCAATTTGACGATAATACCCCTAGATTTAACACTTATTTAACAGACATTTTAATAGAGGACTATTTGTGGTCAAAAATGAAAGTCAGGAGACTATTTGTGGTCGAAATGAAAATCGAGGACTAAAAGGAGTACTATCCCAATAGTCAGAGGACCATTTGTGGTATTAACTCTTAGACAAATTATTGTGTGGACCATGGTCCACATAGTGCTGTGTGGACCATAACAAAAAATATTAATGAATATACATCATACATTGTAGACTTAGGAGTTGATTTTTTGGGATTTAGCATTTGAGGTTAGTGTGGCGAGCTCCCTAGTCCCGCCACACCAACCTGTGGTGGCCACGGAATGGGGATCGCGTCACCCAGTCCTATTGGTCCACGGGTCCCCTGAACCCGTGAGTTCAATGTTGTGGTGCCATAGTGTGTTCTGTGCATTACCACTTTGTGACCAATGATTTTGGGAAATATTTAAGTATTTATATACACATCCATACATCCTCTTTAAAAACTATTTAAAAACTTCTCTAAAAAAAAAAAAAAACTATTTAAAAACTATTTTGGCTTGAAAACTTATGTATTGAGAGATATACATCCACTTTCTCAATCAGGCCCGTTCCTATCATTTTATAGGCCCGGGGCATTAGGGCTGTTAACGAACCGAACATAAACGAACGGAGGCTGTTCATGTTCATTTGTTAAGGATTTTGGGGTGTTTGTGTTCGTGTTCGTTTGTTAAGGTTTTTGAAAATTCTGTTCGTGTTCGTTTGTTAAGCGTTCGTTAACGTTCGCGAACACAAATTTTTTGCCTTTGCTCAAAGTGATGGAGACTGTAATTTGAATGCCAGATGCTATGGCCAAGCTTAGTACATAACCTTCAATTTTTGTGTTTTTGGTAGTCTGCGTCCTGGACGTTAAATATACATACACATGCATGCACTTATTATTAGAACCCTAATATATATGGATGACGATTTCAATTTTTTGTTTTTTTAAAAAAAAAAAAAAGTAGTTGGTGACGTCGTAGTTGCTCCACAAGGCCGTCTTGCCATTGATGAAAGTCGTAGCTTTGCTGTCAATCCCAGGCTCAGCCACCCAGTTTCACCAGTCTTCATAGCTCTGCAAATTTGATGAAAGTGAATATGTAATATAATAGTCGTGAACCCCTCAATCTTTAAATGAAAAGTGAAATATCATTTTTACCTTCATTTTTAACCGTCCAAACATTTATTTAACAGAGACGAAAAGACATAGTTACTTTAGAAACAATTGAGGAGGATAAAGTGGCTACATAACTAACACGGGAGATATGTGCTATAAGTAAACAACTCATGGATTGTTGGGCCAGAGTGTAGGGGCCTTTGGGATTGAGGATTCAACCTTTTGGGAGAAATAAACAACTCATAGGAGAAAAAGTTTCATTTTCCCAATAGCTTTTTATTAAATATTCCAATTTTAAAAATGGGGGTGTTACACTATCTCTGTATTGAAACCTAACTGTAGTAGTACTCCTAAGTGAAATTCTCTCCTCCTAATACTTCTTAACTCTCAATACAGAAGGTAGGGAATTGAATGCGTGTCTTAATCTTGCGGGTTGGAGGTCTTTAAATTGCTTTCCAATAGCTTTCTCTTCTTTATTAATCCTTGTGGGAAATGGGAATGTACATGCGAATTCCTACTTTGACTGGGATTTGTATTCTGAGTTCGTCTTGTTTTTATTTATTTATGCCCTTATGTCTAGGATTGCAATCGATTTTATTTATCTTTATAAAAAATTTAAGACAATTATTTCGGGCCTACAAGAATATTAACGGTTGTATAGAGTAGAAGCAGCTTCCGAGAATGGCATTCATAACAACATGATGTATGTACTTGACGAGATAGGCTGTAGACATGGTGGTGTGGAGTGTGACTCATTAGAATATTGTGTCAACGCCTTTGTTGTACCATACTATCTACCATCAAGGTAACCTTAGCTTCAAGAGAGAGACCAAAAATGATTTTATTTATTTTTGCTAATAATTTAGACAAATTATTACATGGACCATGGTCCACACAGTTGTGTGAACAAAAAATAAAAAGTACATTATTTTTGTATTGAAGGTACATTATTTTTGTACTGAAGATACATTATTTGATATATATTATATATCAAATAATGTACCTTCAGTACAAAAATAATGTATCCTAAAATAATGTACCTATAGTACAAAAATAATATACCTTCAGTACAAAAATAATGTATTTTTTATTTTTGGTCCACACAACTGTGTAGACAATGGTTCATGCAATAATGATTGAATAATTTAGGACAATAATTTTGGGCCAACAAAATTAACCGCCGTTGTTTAGAGTTTTAATGAAAGGAGAGCTGATCTTTTATTCAAGCTGACACATCAATATAAATAGGGGCGTGCACAAGTACTGTTACAGATAGAAGCTTATTCCTACGTAAATGCTACTATACATAGAACAAGCTAAGGCATGCATCCAAAATATGATTGAAATACAAACAAACTTAAATGTCAAAGCATGAATAATTTTAGGATATCCCTTAATACATACTGCATTTGATCAAGGGAACAGTTGAATGAGAGACCTGATCCCTAAAGTGGATGATATTTTGTAATCACTAAAACCAGCTTCCCAGAATAGCTTCTCCCATTGCTTCTTGTTTCTCTCTTTGCTACCCAACAGAACCATCATCAACATGTCCATGTAGATTTGCGCCTTGCTACCACAAGCGTCTTGTTTTGGATCTTCCATCACCATATCTATTATTATCACCTTCCCTCCTAATTCCCTACTTGGAATTGCCTCTTTGCACTTCTTCAGTATTTTCACGCACTCTTCATCGTTCCAGTTGTGCATAATCCACTGTAAACAATATAAACAAAGGATTTTACTCCAATTATCAAGTCAAATTAAAATGTGTAAATCATGATTTTTTTTTTTTTTTTGTGATAAGAGAAACTCACAACTATTACTCGATTATTGACTAACTTAAATAAAAAAAGGCTAATAGGCCTGTTAGAGTCAAACTTATAATAACTTTATAGTTACTAAGAGCACGCATCCCCAATAGTGGATAGTCTTTCATGGTTTTTAGAAACAGTAAAAACAAGTGTGTTTGTTTTTCTCTAACGTGGGGTGTTGTTGTTTCATGGTATGTTCTGTTGCAAGAATGGTTTTTTTGTAAGGCCCATCAAAGAAAAAAGGGAAAAGAAAGGCCTAGTTCTAGACAAATTATTCCGTGGACCATGAATATAATGTATATTTGTATTAAGGTACATTATTTTTGTATTGAATATGCATTATTTCATAGTATATATAAAATAATGTACTTTCAGCACTTAAATAATGTACCCTAAAATAATGTATTTTTAGTATATTAAAAATGTACCTTTTATTTATGGTCAATGCAATAATGATTGCTAGTTTTATGGGTAAATTATTGCATAGACCATGGTCCACACAGCTGTGTGGACCAAAAATAAAAAGTACATTATTTTTATACTGAAGGTACATTATTTTTGTATTGTAGGTACATTATTTGACAGTATATATCAAATAATGTACCTTCAGTACAAAAATAATGTACCCTAAAATAATGTACCTACAATATAAAAATAATGTACCTTCAGTACAAAAATAATGTACTTTTTATTTTTGATCCACACAACTGTGTGGACCATGGTCTATGCAATAATGATTGAGTTCTATGTGTGGAGACCACACCAACTGATGGGCCAGACCTCCTTTATTTTTTATTTTTCCTTCTTCTCTCCTCACTCTCGATTGGTAGTTCAAAAGCCACAAAAAAAAAAAATAAAAAAATCACTACTAATCTACTATTCAGAATGCTCTAAGTAAATAGCCCAAACAACTTGTAGGGAATTGCCCAATCCCCCTTACATGAAACACGGATGGTTCAATAATATCACATAATTATTGTGCATGTGGGGGCCGGGTATCTAAAAACATAATAAATGTGAATGAAGGTTATACCCCTTATTTATGTTCATTTTTTCCGTTAAGTTTTTTTGTACATTATGCTATAAAAGTTGTATTACATAATATTTTGGACAAATATACCCCTACCGTTATAACTTCCGTTATCTTTTCCACTATTGTTACTATGCACATGCATCTACCATATATTTTCTTATCTTCTTCAATAATAATAATAATATATATACACATTAAATATTATAGTTATATGTTAGTTATTTTTTAAAATATAATTATTCAATTTATAAAAATATTTTACATTATTATTATTATTTACTATATTAAAATTTAAATAAATTTAAAATTTTAATACAAAATATTAATATTGGACACATATTTTTTGTGCATTGGCATAAGAAAAGCTAGTAATAAAATATATACCTTGAGTAATACGACGTTAGCAGTGGGGATACTTTCAAACATATCTCCGCCCACAAACTCCACATTCTCAATACTACTTCCAGCATTTACACAACCTATAACGTGTGGGAGATCAAGTACGGTGCATTTCATGGCCGGAAAGCATTTGGCTATGGCGGAGGCAACGCCACCCTTGCCACCCCCGACGTCCACCAGCGATGTAACACCATCAAACACATCTTTAGACGCCTCACCGCTCAACAGCGCTTCCACAATCAACTGCGAGTCCTTAGTCATGGCTTCATTAAAAAGTTCACTGTACCCAGAATCATGGGAGAAGAAATCCCAGATTTTCTGTCCGTGGGCAGTGCAAAACGGGCTTGGATCATCGTTTTTGAACCAATCACCCAAGGAATTACAAGACTTTTGGTAAACATATCCAATGCATAAGTGAACGAATGCCCTTAAATTTACAGACTCATCATCTCCCACCACAAGGCGGCCTGCTGGCGTGAGCGAATAATACTCTTCTTGCTCATCATCATCGTCTCGTCCGTGTTTCGTGACCAAAAGCAGACCGGTGTGGACCAAAAAGTGGGTGAGGCGGTGGATGTAGGGAGCCTTGGAAGGGTGGATGGGTAGGGCAGAGATGAGGTGGGAAAGAGACATGGGTTTGCCATGGTTATGGATGATATCTGGTATGCCTATCTCAACTGCACATTTTAGGGTTGCAGAATCTATATAGTTTAGAATGTGGTTCCATGTTTGAGCTTCGGCTTGCACACCCTCATTACAAAGTTTCCCTATCTCACCCATCACGTACTTCTCCCACTCGATCGATCTACCTATTATAATACTTAACAAACAAGCTAGCTTATTAAGTACTGTATGTTCGAATTGATCCAGGAATGCCATTTTATACTACTTACTCGATTATATTTTTAGTATCACTGCACAACACACAATTATATTCAAAATGATAGATATTGGCTAGGAACGGACCAGCAATTAAAGAAGGAAAATATTGATTAAAAAACTAAATTATTGGTGGGGTCAGTTTGAGCCCTACGGGTAAATCCTGTCTGTTGTAACTTCTAAACTAGCTTAGGTTTTCACCAACTGTCACGGAGCAGTAGAACTGTAGAAGAAGCAGAAACAATGAAGCAAAAGAACTGATATTTTCTATCATTTTTTTTTTGGTTTTTTTTTAAATATTTTTTTTTTGTTTTTTTTAATAAAAAAACAGACCAAGAAGATATTATTGTGCCAAATGACAATTATTATTCTCCTAAAACCAACTCAAATTAAGAAGGCTAATAAATACTTCCACAAAAAGTTCAATCTATCTTATAATCTTTTGGTTATTAAGTCAATCATTTATTGACTCAAGTTTATCTTTCTATTGATCTTTTAACTAATATAAGACGTTGTTCCCAATAATAATAAGAATAATAACTACTACTACTGCTGCTACTACTGCTACTGCTACTGCTACTGCTGCTGCTGCTACACAACTACTGCTACTACTGCTACTCCTGCTACTGCTGCTTAAAAAAATAATATGGGATTACAAAATAGATCGAGTTAGTGGGTTAATGCCACATTATTAGGAAGTTAAATTTTGTTATTTTAAAGTCACTATAAATAGTATGCTTAGTTTCAATTTTCAAGTTAATAACCATTCTAATTACAAACTTAAAAAAATAATATTGCATTAAATTAATAACTATTCTAATCATTAACGTAAAAGCAAAAAATAATACTATATTAAATTGATATTATAGTCATTAATGTAAAAGGAAAAAAATTGCATTAAATTGATAATTCTTCATGCATCACAATCAATTTTTTAAACCAACATGGTTAGCGTGGTGGTTCAGCACCTCGTCCCTTTTGGCCAGTCACCTACCACTTAGTGTGCTGACCGTTGGGACGGAGGATTAGTCTTGGAGGAATACCTTTGGTAAAAACAAAAAAAAAGCAATTTTTTAGGTAAAAATTCCGGAAAAATATAATGACTAAATGTGTTATTTCGTTAAAATTGTCATATATTCACATTGTAAATATTTATATAGATTAAATATACAATTGCGTTATGACTTGAAGATTAAAATTAAAGTACAAACAATATTATCATATTTTCAAATTTTACCTTATTTTTACTCACTATATATTAAAATGAGACATTTAATTTAATTTTCTAAATTTAATTTTTTTTATTTCAATAAAATATGACAATATTTCTTTTTTGAATAATGAGAGAAAATTTAAAGTTACTAACATTATTATATACTAAGTAAATCTTATTTTGTAATCTTAGTTGTTAAAGTACAACCACAAGAAAATAAGTAAGTCTAGGGGGGTGTATTGGATCAAAACTTTTAAAGATTTTCAAAAACTTTTAAAGTGATGGATTTTAATTGGCTTTTGCAGAGTTTTTGTAAACTTTCCTAGAATCTTTTAAAATATTATCAACTTTATAAGAGTCTATAAATATCCGTAGGATAAACATTTAAAGACTTTTAAAAAAAATTTCATATTAAAAAGTCTACAAAAATCATTAAAACTCTAAATTGAATACATCCTCACAAACATTCCATAACTTCTATTAATTTAGTATTTATAATTTTCTTACAAAAGTATATTTTTATAAATCATAAATAAATTAATGCATTGTAAAAAAAATAAAAAATAAATATTAATTGTAAAAAATAGAGTATATTAATATCTCAAAAAATTCAGCTTAACACAAAATACATATATTAATAATTAATTAACATACAATTATATAAAATTATATTAATTAAATAAAAATTATAAAATATAAATTATATTTCCAAATAAAATATTGTTGTATTTGCAAAAATAAAAAATAAAATATTTCTGTGGTTGTTGCTGCGGTTAGCAAGCTTTGCTGCGATCGCAGCAATTTATTTTGCTGCGATCGTAGCAATTTTTTGTTGTGATCGCAACATTTTTTTCTCTGAATATTTTGAAACGTACCGTAAAATTGATGAAAAGATCTTTTAATTCAGATAGAGAAAAAAAATCTGTAGAGAATGTTGAAAAATTTGGGATTAGAAGGTCGGATTTCATCTATTTATATTAATGAAGAAAAAGTCTACACAAATCTTATTCTGATAGAATCTATGAAAGTTAATAAGTTTTTGAATACCAGTAGACTTTTAAAGATTTTATAAAAGTCTGAATAGATTACCAGTATACTTTGAAAGAGTTTTAAAAAGTCTAGATTTAATACTGGTAGATTTTTAAAGACTCTTTAAAAATCTAAATTAAATACCACAAAACTTTTAAAATTAGCAAAAGTCTTTAAAAATCTATGAAAGTCATGATTGAATACACAAAAGAAGACAAATTAACATTTAAAATTCACTGCGTTGGCGTTGCCAATTACGACAAAACTTTGATCATATCAAGATGGATATATATATATATATATATATATATATATATATATATATATATATATATCTATATATATATATATATATATATATCTATATATATATATATATATATATATCTATATATATATATATATATATATATCTATATATATATATATATATATATATCTATATATATATATATATATATATATCTATATATATATATATATATATATATAGATATATATATATATATATATATATATATATATATATATATATATATATTGTAACAAAATTGACCCATACAGCGACACTAATCTTCTTCTGCATGAAGCTATGCAGGTGTGACAAGTGGTGTCTTCAAGTATTGATTAGTGTCCATGGGTTTGCATGCCAATGCACTCGTGGCATCATCTCTGTTGCCCCTCTATCTGCATCCAATTCATCAAATATATCAAAGCATTGATACCCAATAATTCTATCACTTTCATTCAGATATAAGGCATATTTGATTATTTGATTTTTAGTCAGTGATTTGAGAAAACGGATTGCTCCGTTAGAAACTCAAACGTTGCTATTAGCAGCATTTGAGCTCAAGAGAAAATTATATTTTCTCTAAAATGTCTTTATTTTTAATTATTATATTTAAAAAAAAGGAAAAAAGAAAACAAACGACTGAGCTTAAACAGTTACGTTTGGAAGAGGAGCTCAAGACCTAGTCTTTCAAACGATTTTGATGTGGGATCAAAATGATTTCACATCATTTAAAAAGGGGAGTGTTATATTATATTATTTTTTTTGTTAAATAATAACAATTATTGTTGTTGTTGTTATTGTAATTATTATTGTAAATTTTATTTTATTATTACATAATAATAATAATAATAATAATAATAATATTATTATTATTATTATTATTATTATGAATGCCATTTTTCATATTAACTGCTAATTTTACCAAACATTTTCCGGGTTCTCCGGGAATTCTTCCCCACCAAAAAGAGTTCACTTGCCACTTGAGCTATCCCATTGGGTTCGAATAAAATACTTGATAATGGGTTTAGGTAGAATGAATTAGTTTGTTTGGTAGTAAATAAGAAGAGTTAATTCCATTTTTAGTCCTAGATTTGTAGGTGGTAATCCACTTTTAGTCCTTTTTCAAAACACCTCTTATTGGTCCTAATATTATTGTGGCATGACCATTTTTTGTCATTCGTCAACAAATCATTGAAATGTCGTAAAATACAAGGACATTTTGATCCTTTTTATACAAAGTGGGTTAACCCGATACACTTTTATTTTTATTTTTTTGAAAAAAATTCATAATTAAATATCTAAATGCGCTTATATTTTACAAAAGAACGATTTTGTTGATGAAGGACCAAAAATGGTCATGCCACAATAATACTAGGACCAAAAGGGGATACTTTGAATAAAAAGAACTAAAAGTGGATTGCCATATATAAATCTAGGACCAAAAATGGAATTAACTCTAAATAAGAATTAGAATTAAAATAAATAAATAAATAAATAATTAATTAATTAAAATTAAAATAAATAAAATATAAAAATATATAATAAAGATATATACACATACATATATGTGTGTATAAATTAAACTTTCATATTTAATTGCATGGACAATGATTTATTATTATTTTTCCTTATTTTCGATTTTATTGTTCGAAAGTAGAGGAGTAAAATGGTAATATATTTTTAAATTATTAAAGAATTTGGTTCGATATTAGGATACCAAAAATAGACAAACACATATGATATAATAAGTATCAAAATCCAAGGTGCAGTACACCATCCCTTGTTGGTCCCGATAGGGTGGGAAAAGTCTAGAGGGGGGGGGGGGATAGACTTTTCAACAATTTCAAAAATTATAACACTTCTGTGATTTCAACTCTAGGTAGCAAGCATAAAGCAAATAAACAACTTAGAGTTCGCAGCGGAATATCAGTACGTAAAGTGCTATAAATAACTTGATCAGATATGAAGAGATATATCGCATCCAAGAGCAAACCTAGATGATAAATAAAGAGTGAATAGTAAATGGGTTTGTATGAATCAGGAGGAATCCCTTACAAATAAATGTGAATAGTGAGTGAATAGTAAGGAATAGTGTGTGAATAGTGCATGAATAGTAAATAAGCTCTAGGAAATTGAAATGCGCAGTACATGCACTTTGAATATTAAGTCTTGTAATAAAATATTCAATGTAATGCTATGCATGCACACGTATGACTTGCAAGACCCAGATGGATATATCAGTTAGTGGGTTAGTACGGGATATGCATGCAAGAATAAATATGGTGCAAGTAAAGTAAAGACACATAGAGATTTATAGTGGTTCGGAGATGGTGTAATTCTACTACTCCACTTCTTCCTTTCACTCCAAGGAAGATTTCCACTATCTTCAATCACCCAGATACAAATAGTGGATCAGTGCCCTTCTAGCATTTGCTACTCGGAATGCTCTTTGCATACAACCGACCTCAAACCCGAACGTCTTGCACCCAGCTACGTTCACGAGCGTCTTGCACCCAGCTACGCCCTTCAACCAAGTGTTTTGCACCCAACTAAACTTAGTCTTCCCGAGTGTCCTGCACAAAGTTGCACTCCTCCGAGTATGTCGCACAATGCTATACTCCCGAGCTTCTCTCCCGAGCGTCTCGCACCCAGCTACGCTCCTTCCGAGTGTCTCACACTCAACCCGGATTTCACAAGCCGCACCTGCTACTCTCCTTTTCTCTACTCACAGTAGATATGATTTTACAAAAAAGTATTTTTCTTCTTCTCTCTCAGACTTGAATTTTTCTAATCAGCTCAATACTTGCACTCTTCAATTTTTCTTCTCTCTTTTTCGAAATAATAGCTCACTTTTAGCACTCACTCAATTTTTCTTATTTCAAATGATATCTCAGATACGTAAGCAGATGAGTGATTAAGAGAGGTGAGAGATGTGCTTGTCTTCAAGTCTTGCATGGGTATTTATAGCTTGAAGAAGCTATCTACCCGTTGTAGATCTATCAATCCTGATTGTCCATTTTGAATCTTGAAATTATTTTCCTTATTTTCGTTTTTATTGTTCGAAAGTAGAGGAGTAAAATGGTAATATATTTTTAAATTATTATAGAATTTGGTTCAATATTAGGATACCAAAAATAGACAAACACATATGATATAATAAGTATCAAAATCCAAGGTGCAGTACACCATCCCTTGTTGGTCCCGATAGGGTGGGAAGGTGCAGTACACCATCCCTTGTTGGTCCCGATAGGGTGGGAAAAGTCTAGAGGGGGGGGGGTGTTGGTCCCGATAGGGTGGGAAAAGTCTAGAGGGGGGGGGGTAATATAATAGACTTTTCAACAATTTAAAAAATTATAACACTTCGGTAATTTCAACTCTAGGTAGCAAGCATAAAGCAAATAAACAACTTAGAGTTCGCAGTGGAATATAAGTACGTAAAGTGCTATAAATAACTTGATCAGATATGAATAGATATATCGCATGCAAGAGCAAACCGAGATGATAAATAAAGAGTGAATAGTAAATGAGTTTGTATGAATCAGGAGGAATCCCTTACAAATAAATGTGAATAGTAAGGCATAGTGTGTGAATAGTGCATGAATAGTAAATAAGCTCTAAGAAATTGAAATGCTCAGTACATGCACTTTGAATATGAAGACTTGTAATAAAATATGCAATGTAATGCTATGTATGCACACGTATGACTTGCAAGACCCAGATGGAAATATCAGTTAGTGGGTTAGTACGAGATATGCATGCAAGAATAAATATGGTGCAAGTAAAGTAAAGACACATAGAGATTTATAGTGTTCGGAGATGGTGTAATACTCCTACTCCACTTCTTCCTTTCACTCCAAGGAAGATTTCCACTATCTTCAATCACCCAGATACAAATAGTAGATCAGTGCCCTTCTAGCATCTGCTACTCCGAATGCTCTTTGCATACAGCCACACTCAAACCCGAACGTCTTGCACCCAGCTACGTTCACGAGCGTCTTGCACCCAACTACGCCTTCAACCGAGTGTTTTGCACCCAACTACACTTAGTCTTCCCGAGTGTCCTGCATAAAGTTGCACTCCTCCGAGTATGTCGCACAATGCTATACTCCTGAGCTTCTCTCCCGAGCGTCTCACACCCAGCTACGCTCCTTCCGAGTGTCTCACACTCAACCCAGATTTCACAAGCCGCACCTGCTACTCTCCTTTTCTCTACTCACAGTAGATATGATTTTACAAAAAAAGTATTTTTCTTCTTCTCTCTCAGACTTGAATTTTTCTAATCAGCTCAATACTTGCACTCTTCAATTTTTCTTCTCTCTTTTTCGAAATAATAGCTCACTTTTAGCACTCACTCAATATTTCTTATTTCAAATGATATATCAGATACGCAAGCAGATGAGTGATTAAGAGAGGTGAGAGAGGTGCTTGTCTTCAAGTTTTGCATGGGTATTTATAGCTTGAAGAAACTATCTACCCGTTGTAGATCTATCAATCCTGATCGTCCATTTTGAATCTTGAAATTATTTTACAACTTGTTCTGAAGCTCTCCATGGCCTTTGTCAGATGAATTTGAAATTTGGCCTATGTCATTACTCCTCTTGTAAGAAGCCCATTCGTCCAATTGCACTCTCAGATCTTGAATTGAATTTCCTTATCAAGATGGCCTCCAATTTTGACTTTTCAAGTGTGAACACTTGACTTTGCAATTTCTTCTTTTGAAATGTCAAGTTGATCTCTCCAAATATTTCCTCCGGTGACTCTTGCTTGAGCATAAATTATATCACCGAAAAATTCACTGACACCTCCAAGTTGGTCTTCACTTGCTTAATTCGAAATTTGCCTCCAAAAATTAATTTTCGAATTTTCGAATTTTTATGCCAAAATTAAATTTAATTTTGGCTCCAATTTCATTCGAAAAATTTAATTTTGGATAGAAATTTTGTTTCCAAAAATTAAATTTTCACTTAGGAATTTTATCTCCACCAGTATGCAACAGAGTATCATCTTGCTGGTCATCCTCCTCCTCTGTTTTATCATCTTGATGAGCTTAAAATCAACTCCTTACATCAGGATTCGATCATCCTACGTACTCTAACCATTGCTCCATACTAACTCATTGGTTAATATTCTTCTCAAATCTTCTTTATTCTCAGAATGACCTTAGTAGCATTTTCTCCTTTGCTGGTCATCATCCATATGGCCTTAGTAGCATTTTCTCCTCTGCTGGTCATCCTCCTCTGTTTTATCATCCTGATGAGCTTAAAATCAACTCCTTACATCAGGATTCGATAATGCTACGAACTCTAACCATTGCTCCTCTGTTTTATCATCCTGATAAGCTTAAAATCAACTCCTTACATCAGGATTCGATCTATCTAACCATCGCTCCATATTAACTCATTGGATGGCCTTAGTAGCATTTTCTCCTTCTTGAATAAATTCATCTATCTAACCATCGCTCCATATTAACTCATTGGATGGCCTTAGTAGCATGTTCTTGGTCAAGGCAACATTCATAGCTCTCACCATAGCTAGCTCTTCCTTTATTGTTGCGGTTTCCACTCCGTTGGTGTGTACGGCTTCTTTAAGTTTATCAATTTCATGGGCCATGTTGTAAATTATCCTCTCCGTCCGAATCTTGTGTTGAAGATTTTCACTGTGATGTGATTCTACAAGATTTTTTGCCGCAATCCTTTCCTTGTCAAGTGCTTCTAACAACTCATTAACAAAAGTGTTAAGATAAGACTTTGTAAATGGATTAATCTCACAATTTGTGCTTCCACTTTTGCAAAATTATCAAGAAAAACTTGATAATTTATAGCTTTATTTGTTGAGTTGATTGCTTCCTTCAAATCGTTCAAAGCTCTCAAAATTTGAGCATTTCCAGCACCATCATCATCATTCGAATTTTCCTTGGAAAATCCATTCTGGTCGTCCTGCAACTCGTCCTGTGGATCGTCCTGTCCGGCAGTCAAGTCTTCATCAATGTTAATGACCTCAATTGGATTGGTATGGGGCTCCTCTCCTCCAGTTTGGTTCACCTGTTCTGCCACTTCAACACCATCAGCTTGGTTGTCTTCATTAGCCCTCACAACATCATCTTGTTGTGCTTCGAAAATGTCATGAAAACCAGTCATGAAATTGTCATTCTGAACTGCTTCTTGATCCTCTTCTTCGTCTGCCTCTGCCACTATAATATTTTCATCAACATTTTCAGCTATATTATCATCTTCATTTGTTGCTTCAACCTCAACATCTTCAACCTCAATATCCTCTACTCTCTCGACCATATTTTCTTGCACTTCATTACCATTTGTTGCCACTTGTTAGTCCCCAACAATTTCCTCAACCCTTTCGGCCACATCATAATTTTCTTCCCCCTCAATGTTATTCTTTTCCACACTCTCATTCTCACGAATTTCTTCTCCCTCAATTTCATCCTCAACCTCACGGTCACCCTCACTCTCATTATTTTCATCTCTTCTTCCTTCCCCCTCACAACCATGACTTTGATCATTTTGACACTCCACACTTTCAACTACACGCTCACTCTCTCCAATGTTATAACTCATCTCCTCTAAGGCCTCAATTGCCTCCAATTCTTCTCCAGTGACATTTTCTTTGCTAACCACTTTCTCTTTTGAAGTCCTAACCTTCTTAAAAACTCTATTCAAAGGAATTTCGTAAGTGTGGTCATCTTCATCAATAGGTCTCTTCATGTTCACCCTAAACAAATACTTGCAAGCAAGTATTGGTTTTATCTCACCCATTTTTACTCCCTTCTTTCTCAACAATTCTCCGATCAACAACCCGTAACCCGGTTTCTCGGTCTTACTCACCATGCTCTTTAGCCTATCAAATATAAACTCACTCCAATCCACCTTGACACCATTAAACACGGCATGCATTATACTAATAATTTGCAAGGTGATTCGGTCAAAACCTCCTAACTTGCTCAACAAACACTTAGCAATTATTTCACCCAACTTAGCAAATTCTAACTTAAAATCCTTCCTATATCCAGGAAATTTGGGCTATTCATCTCCCTCATCCATTCGAACCACATGCCAAAAACTATCCTTATCGTAAAAATACCCTTCAAAGCTTATAACTTCATCAGATAAAGCATATAGGCATTTTATATCACTTTGTTTCACAGGCACAGATTTTTCATTCATACGACAAACAATGGCATCATTTTTCAACTTGGCATGCTCAAAGAAATTGCACACAGCATCATCAAAAATTCCAACAAATTGATATTTGCATACCTTCAAGAGTTCAGACTTCTCTAGTCCATCAATGATCTCTTGAGCAAGCTGTTTGTCGATGGCCACATTCACCAAGTCGACGGGTTCGAACAAACGCCCGGTCTCAATCCTTTTTGTAGAAATCGTGGGTGGGGGGTTCTCTTAGAGGTTTTTCGGGTAGTAGGTGCCATTTTTGGGGTTATTTCGGAATGGGTAGGAGTAAAAAGTTGAGTTTGAGAAGCTTGTGGAGTTCGGCTATGAAGTTCTCGTCGAAACAGAGAAGAGAAAGAGAATGGGTCTTCAATTTGGCTTTCAAATTTTGGGGAATCCGAAAAGGTGTCTTTTCTTTAATGGGTTTTGGGGGTTCAAAAGTCAAAAATACCCTTAATGAAATAATTGTGGTCTTTTAGGCTTGAGGGTAATTCAGTCAAGTTAGAGGGTATATGGGTAAAATTGGTAGCTTCAGCTCAAGAATATCCCTGATGAAATAGATCCATGCAAAAATAGATACATGCAAAAATATTTTCTAGTAGGGATGAATAATTAAAAAAAATGAGACATGTAAATATCAGATAAAATCAAATAGCAAGTCTCACAAGTAATCATGAGCTAAAAATAATACAAGTTTGAAATAAATGCTGACATGTGACAGGTGTAATTCATAAAAGCTCTTAACTTTCTATAGAGAACATCTGAGTGACAAGTAAGAACCCTATTTTCTTACAGTTGTTACTCTAGTTACTCTAGTAAAAGTTAAAGAGGATAAGAAAGGGACACATAAGCACACCTATCAGATTACATGCAAAGTCATAGGCTTCAACACATGACTTACAAGACAAGATAAAATAAATGAACACCATGTCAACAAAGATTTTCTACAGTACTTTGACTAAAAGCATGTGAACACTTTGAACATAAAAGATGGGAAATACGTACCAGCATTCATAAAATCATCCAAAAATCACATAACACATATAATATGCAATTCGAAAGAATTAAAGCACAATTTGTGCAAAATTTGCACAAATTATCATGCACGCACGTAATCACGTATTTGACAATTAATCACAAAATCACATAATTTGCAATTTTTCACATATACGCATAAGGTACGTAACAAATAAAATTAAGCACATCAAAAACATACATAATTAAATAAAATTGAGCTTAAGGATAGGAAAGTGATATTTAGCTCATTTTGATCATGCCCATCTCATGCCTTAGAGTTGCAAATCGAGATTCACACAACGGTTTCGTGAGAATATCGACAATTTGATTTTCTGTGGGAATATGATCGATTCTAAAATCCTTCTTCTCGACGTGGTCACGAATAAAATGATTTCGTACGTCGATGTGTTTTGTCCATGAGTGAAGCACAGGATTTTGAGAAATCGCAATAGCGCTAGTATTGTCACAGAAAATACTAACGTCCTCGCAATTTATTCCGTAATCTTTCAACTGTTGCTTCATCCACAAAATTTGTGAACAACAACTCCCTGTTGCGATATATTCGGCTTCGGCAATGCTTGTTGCAATGGAGTTTTGTTACTTGCTAAACCATGAAACTAACCTTCCCCCTAAGAACTGGCATGTTCCGGAGGTGCTTTTACGATCAATTTTGCAACCTGCAAAATCTGCATCTGAAAATCCGGTTAGTTCAAAATTATCTTCTTTTGGATACCATAATCCAACATTGATTGTTCCCTTGAGATAACGAATAATTTTCTTCGTAGCATCAAGATGACTGTTTTTGGGCTTTGATTGAAATCTTGCACATACACCCTGACAAGAATGTTTGTATGTGGTGAGTGAACGTGAAGTGGTACGGAAGGTGGTAAAACGAAGAGTCAAGACTCCCCGAGTGTCGTGTCTCTCAAGGATGACGAATGGGAATCGAGGCAGTGTGTTGGCATCTAAGAGGTTGAAGAGAAAGAGTTACGGGAGTGCTAAGGGTTGGATTCATTTGTAAGAAGGGGAAGGTTAATAGTGGTTGTGTAAAATAAAGGAAAGTAAAGTGGAGATTGGGGCTTTCGGCTTTTCCATGTGGTTTATCTTTGGATGATTTTGCAAGCGCAAGTCGTGGAATAGACTAGGGAGTTCATGACACACTACCAAGTGGCGTCACACTTTGGACTCCCACATCCTCATTCGGTTGGGGCATTTCATCGAACACTTTGTCTACCACTCCTCTCGAATCTTGTCCTTTCGGACTAAGAGCAGAGATGTGGGTGAGTTAGACTCGTGAGTGGCCGCTATCGCGCACACACTCACTTTTCTTGGGTTTGCTACCTAATGTGGCCACAAAAGGCACAAAGCTTGAAGAACATCATCCACACAAGTTCAACATCCAACAAACAAGCAATTCACAAATCAAAGCAATAATATTAAACATCCACATAGATCTACCATGGGGCCACCAATCCCCTATCTAATCTACTCTAGCATGCTAAGAAACAAGAACAAGAAGGGAAAATTCAAAGAAACAAGTATTGAATTAGAAATTGAAGAGAATGGTTACCACCCTTGAAAAAGGGGTCTTACAACCTTGATCTTGAAAATCCAATCTCCTCCCTTGCCCTTGATCTATTCTAAACTATGAAAGGAAGGAATTTTCCCCCAAGAGGAGAGAAAACCCTCTAGATCTATCTACCCTATTCTATAAATTTTCTGATCTCTCCCTTAGGTTTAGGGCAAAAGGGATTTATATAGGTGACAAAGAAAAAGGAACAAATTTCCCAAAATGGCCCTTGGCCCGACCACGCTTGTTCACACGCGTGTGAGTGGCGTGGTGGCTCTCTGGAATAATTCCATGCCTAGCCACACGCGTGTGAGACTGCGTGGGACGCTACTGCATTTCGACTTGTTTGTCTTTTGCTCTATTTTAGCTTCAAATCCCTCTCCAACCTGTGAAATACTTCAAAACTCTTCCTAGAAATGTTGTTAGAAGAAATTGATCGCATTTGAGCTAAAATGCATGCAATTGTTGTAATCGGATGTCAAAACGATGCGCTTTTAATCTAATAACGACCCCTTATAAGTGCTATCCTTGGTGCTTATCACACCCACTGAGTAAGATATGTCGGGTCTACTCGCAGTGAGGTATAGCAAAGATCCAATCATTCCTCGATACATTGTTTGATCTACGTCTTTTCCTTCGTCATCTTTGTCTATTCGTTGTGCTGTGCTCATAGGAATTTTTACTGAGCTTTTTCCTTCCAATCCAAATTTCTTGATAAGATCTTTTGTGTATTTGGCTTGATTGATAAAGATTCCTTCCTTCAATTGTTTGACTTGTAGTCCAAGGAAGTAGTTCAATTCGCCCATCATGCTCATTTAGAATCTGTTCTGCATTAGCTTAGAAAATTTCTCGCACAAGGTTTTATCAGTACTTCCAAAAATAATATCATCAACATAAATTTGTACTAATAAAATATGATCATTTTCTTGAATTCTAAATAAGGTTTTGTCAACAAGGCCTTTGGTAAAACCGCAACTAATTAAAAACGTCGATAATGTATCATACCAAGCTCATGGTGCTTGTTTTAAACCATACAACGCTTTCTTTAGTTTATAGACCTTATCAACATTAGCTTGTACCTCAAATCCTGGTGGTTGCTCAACATAGACTTCTTCTTCAAGTAAGCCGTTAAGAAATGCACTTTTCACGTCCATTTGATAGACAATGAAATTCTTGTATGCTGCGTAGGCTAAGAATATTCTTATTGCTTCAAGTCGTGCAACCGGGGCAAACGTTTCATCAAAATCTATTCCTTCTTCTTGTGAGTAGCCCTTTGCAACTAGCCTCGCTTTATTCCTAACAATGATTCCATCTTCGTTCGCTTTGTTCCTAAAGACCCATTTTGTACCTATTACATTGTAATTTTCTGGTCTAGGAACAAGCTCCCACACATCGTTTCTTTTGAATTGATTTAGCTCTTCTTACATGGCTTCAATCCAGCTTGGATCACTTAGAGCTTCGTCAATTTCCTTTGGCTCGATTTGAGATAGAAAACATGCGAATAGAGTATCTCGTGTTTCGGATCTTGTTTTCACGCCAGCTTGTACACTTCCAATCACAAGATCTTGAGGGTGATCTCTAAGCCATCTTAGATCTGGTTGAAAGTTGTCTTGGGAGTTGGTTGGCGGTGAGGAATTGTTCACGTGTGATGTAGGAGTAGCTTGATTTGTCACATTGCTTTCATTGTTAACCTCCTCATCCTGATTGTCATCCTGTTCCTCATCCTGCTCCCTTTCAACTTCATTCCTATTTCTTGTATTTAGCACGCATTGATGGCCAATCTTAGAATTATCTAATTCTAGATCACTTAATCCCTGCAAGATTTCTTCCTCAAAAATTTCATTAGTGGTAATTAAATTATCTTGAACATTTTTACCACTTTTCGAAACATCTACTTCTTTGATTTTCGCCGATTCATCGAACACAACATGGATTGATTCTTCTACTACCATTGTCAATTTATTTAATACTCTGAATGCTCTGCTGGTAGATGAATAACCTAAAAATATTGCTTCATCTGCACGCTCATCAAATGTTTTTAGATGTGTTTTTCCATTAATAAGAACAAAACATTTGCAACCAAATGAATGAAAATAACTAAGATTAGGTTTCCTCCCTTTCCATAATTCATATGGTGTCTTATTGTGCAGTTTGTGAATCGTGCTTCTATTTTGCGTGTAACAAGCAGTGTTGATTGCTTCTACCCAAAAGCGTTTTGGTAGTTCGGCTGCCGAAATCATGACTCTTGCGGCTTCTTTAAGCGTCCTGTTTCTTCTTTCGGCTACACCATTTTATTGTGGCGTCCTAGCAGCTGACAATTGATGCAAAATTCCTTGGGAATTACAATATGCTTGGATCACGCCATTCACGAACTCTATACCTCTGTCTGTACGAATTTTTGCTATTTTGAGCTCCTTTTCGTTTTGTAGTTGTTTCAACAATTCCGGTAGCTTTTGTTCCACTTCATTCTTCTTGTTGAGAAATATCGTCTATGTGTACCTAGAAAAATCATCAACAATAACAAGAGTATATTTCTTACCACTCATACTTACTGGGTCTACTGGACCGAAGAGATATATATGTAGTAGACTAAGCGGTTTTGTGCTTGATTCATGAGTCTTGGATTTGAACGATGACTTGATTTGCTTTCCTTTCTGGCACGCATCACAGATTTGATCTTTCTTGTATGTGATGTTGGGTATGCCTTTGACTAGATTCTTCGTTGCCAATTTGTTGTTAGTCTTGAAGTTTAAGTGGTTCAACTTCTTGTGCCATTCCCAGCTTGTAGTGCTCGAGTTGTTTGCCACCAAGCAAACAGAATCTTTTTTTGTGCTCCAATCTACAACATACATGTTCCTTTTTCTCGTTCCTTCAAGTACGATTTCGCCGATTGATTCGCTCTTTACTTGGCATTTGTTTTTGCAGAATTCTACGAGGTATCCCTTGTCACAAAATTGACTTGTGCTAAATAAATTGAATTTTAGTCCTTCCACGTAGGATACATTTTCAATTTTCAACCCGTTCCGCATTATTGTACCTACTCCTTTTGTTGTGCCGTATCGATCGTTTCTACCGAATACGACTTTTGGTCCTTCGATAGTTTTAAAATCTATAAGACTAGATTTATTTCCAGTCATGTGTCGTGAACACCCACTATCGAAGTACCAAACTTCCTGCAATCAATTTAAACAATTTTTAGGTACCCAGTTTTGCTTGGGTCCTTGGGGGTTAGTAGTTTTTGGTGCCCAAATCCACCTAGACCTCACCGATCCAAGATTAGGTGATTTGTAACCATTATCAACATTATAATCATGCCTAATTTTTGAAAACGATTTTGGTGCTAGGTTTTGAAAATTTACTCTACTATATGGCACCTGGGAAATATATTGTTTGAACCTATTAAATCTTGGTCTAGTCTAAGGTTTAATATTTTCAACGCAATATGACTCTGTAGGAGAAAATCTCCTAGCTCCACTATTTGGAAAATTTCCCATCTTCCAATGCGGTCTTTTTGCACTTAACTCATTGGTGTATCTCTTTGAATAATTAAATCCATGCCTTTTAATAGACTGATTTGGCGAAATATTGTTTATAAGGGCTTCGGCCTTACAGTGCTATTCTTGGCTTTTGTTTGATACCCAAATCCTTGTCTCATTATGCTATTTTGACTCTTAACAAATTTTACCACATGCACTTTATTATTTAAAGTAGTAGTAGAATCGGTCAACATCTGAGAGGTTTGAGAACACGACGGATCATAACCGAGACCGGTTTTATCATTTGGCGATTTTTGCATATTTACCATTTTGTCCATTATTTTAGACGAATGAGTAAATGATGCAATAACCTCCCTTAAGTTGTGTTCTCGAACTTTCCTTGATTTACACTCTTCTTGAAGACGAATAATTTCGGCATTCAAGTTTCTCGCCTCAAGTAGAGCATTTTGCAATTTCTTATTTATTTCTTTTTTTTTCAAGAATTAATAAATTATTGCGCTCTTCGATTTGAGAATAAGTGTCCATAAATGTTTGACAATCTCTCATTAAAAGAGAGATGGACTCTTGCGAAAATGAAGTACTTACAGAATCAAAAGTTTTAGATGTTACCTCTTCTTCTTCAACATCATGCGCCATTAAGCATTCCTCATGGTAGTTTGACTCACTGGATGTACTCATTCAAAATAGTGCAGTGTCTTCATTTGAACTATCACTTTCATCACTTGTGGAATCTTCTGACTCACTCATTTCAAGTGGGTCACTTACAAGAGCTTTTCTTTTGTCCTTCTTGAACTTTCTTTCTTTTCCCTTCACTCCTTCTTGTAAATTTTCAAATTGATTTTTGCTTACCTTGGGATAGGGACACTCAGCCATAAAATGTCCTGGCTTTTTACAGTTATAGCATAAGTTCGAATCATCTGGTAATTCCATCCTTGGCCTTCTTTTCGAGTTTGCTTGAGGAAATTTGTTGCTCTTCTACTTCATGAATTTCTTGAATTTCCTAACAAACAAAGCAAAATTTTTGTCAGATAATAATTCACTATTTTCTACTGACCTTGACGCGGACAGTTGTTCGGCAACTAGCGCGTTGTTTCGTTCTTCGTGTTCTTCCTCCGTCCTTAACTTCATCTCGAACTCATAAGCTTTTAGATCACTAAAAAGCTTGTCGGTTGATAATGTTTTGAGATCCTTATGGTCACGCATCGCGGTAACCTTCATGTCCCAACTTGACGGTAGCCCTCAGAGTATTTTGAGCGATATCTCATTTTGATCAATCTCTTTGCCTAGATTGACAATTTCTCCCAAGATTTTAATAAATCTTGCTTCCATATCTGCAATTGTCTTGCCACATTGCATCTTGAAGTCTTCGAATTTCTTTAATGCAATTGTGAGTTTATTTTCCTTCTCCTGTTCATCTCTTTCACCTATCTTGATGAGAACTTTCCATACTTCTTTCGCCGTTTTGCATTTTCGGACATTCGGGAAAGTTGCATTATCGATAGCTTTGAACAAAATATCCTTGGCAATATTATCCAAGTTATTTCGCAATATTATCCAACTTTTGGTTTTGAGATGTAAGATGGTGTAGTGCCTGATTGTTCTGATGATGGGTTGACTTTGAGAATTTTAATTGGACCATCAGAAATCACTTCCCACATCTCATCATGTAAAGCAGATAAATGGACCTGCATGCGAATTTTCCAATCATCAAATTTGTCAAGTGAGAATAATAAGTTCTGAGCTAAGTCTCTCTTAGTCTTGAAGTTTTGAGATCTGTCTAGCAGTCAATTTTTGACTCAAATAGACAACCGCTCTGATACCACTTGTTGGTCCCGATAGGGTGGGAAAAGTCTAGAGGGGGGTGAATAGACTTTTCAACAATTTCAAAAATTATAACACTTCGGTAATTTCAATTCTAGGTAGCAAGCATAAAGCAAATAAACAACTTAGAGTTCGCAGCGGAATATCAGTACGTAAAGTGCTATAAATAACTTGATCAGATATGAATAGATATATCGCATGCAAGAGCAAATCGAGATGATAAATAAAGAGTGAATAGTAAATGAGTTTGTATGAATCAGGAGGAATCCCTTACAAATAAATGTGAATAGTAAGGCATAGTGTGTGAATAGTGCATGAATAGTAAATAAGCTCTAAGAAATTGAAATGCTCAGTACATGCACTTTGAATATGAAGACTTGTAATAAAATATGCAATGTAATGCTATGCATGCACACGTATGACTTGCAAGACCCAGATGGATATATCAGTTAGTGGGTTAGTACGGGATATGCATGCAAGAGTATGTCGCACAATGCTATACTCCCGAGCTTCTCTCCCGAGCATCTCGCACCCAGCTACGCTCCTTCCGACTGTCTCACACTCAACCCGGATTTCACAAGCCGCACCTGCTACTCTCCTTTTCTCTTCTCACAGTAGATATGATTTTACAAAGAAGTATTTTTCTTCTTCTCTCTCAGACTTGAATTTTTCTAATCAGCTCAATACTTGCACTCTTCAATTTTTCTTCTCTCTTTTTCGAAATAATAGTGACATTGGAGTTTTGTGCGTAGGGGTGAGATGTCAAAAGATATTTGTGTTAAAACGGAAAGTCAGTGACTCCCCGAGTGTCGATCTCGAAGGAAGGACGTGGAGGTGTGTCAAGTGTTCGGGAGTTTACTTGATTGAGTCATGCATGGAATTCGAGTGTGGTGAATGGTGGTTTGTGAGTGAAAGGAGTTCATAAGGTTTGATTTGAGTGCAAGAAAGTAAAAAGTAAAAGAGTTGGTAAATGTGTAAAAGGGGTAGGGATTGGATAGTGTTCATGTATGTTGCATTGTGGTGTGACTAAGGTCATGGATAGATAATGCAAGGATGTTGGCTATTCAAGAGTGTGTTGTCTTAGTCCTTTTCCACCTTTGTGTACTAAGGCTTCTTTGGCTAAGGATTGCCTTTAAGCATCCAAAGCTCTAAGAGGAATTTTATCAAACACTTAAGCTACACACTATCCTACTATTCTTAAGAAGTCCATAGGAACTATGATTGTGTCAAGCTTCAAATCCTAACTCTAATCAAACACATGAAAGAGTCAAGAGCTCAATCTCTCATCTAGATTGGCCAAATCCAAACAAGATCTCATCAAAACAACAATCAAAAGACAAGAATAGATAATCCAACAATATAAGCATTTAGATCCAAAATAGAGATAAGATAATCACACTAGCATCATACAATCACACAATCCAAATCCCTAGATTAAACTAGCCACTCATGATATGTAATTCAACACAAAAGCTAATTCAATCCAAGAATAAGATAACAAAATATAATAGAAATGAAATAGAGATCACCTAGAGTGAAGTAATCCTTCAATCCAAGCTTTGTAGTCTTCTACAATGGAGTTTTATCTAAGCTAAGAAATGAAAAACTAAGAAAATGGAGAGAGTTCTCCAAAGGAAAAACTAAGGAAAGGAAAACTAAATTTCTGGGAACCTCCTCTGAAAATCTATCAAAGGGGTTTAAATAGTCTTTGAATTGTGAGTTGCTTGGTTGTTGGATGATGAACTTGTGTGGATGATGTTCTTCAAGCTTTGTGCCTTTTGTGGCCACATTAGGTAGCAAACCCAAAGGAAGTGAGTGTGTGCGCGATAGCGGCCACTCACGAGTCTAACTCACCCACATCTCTACTCTTAGTCCGAAAGGACAAGATCCGAGAGGAATGGTAGACAAAGTGTTCGATGAAATGCCCCAACCGAATGAGGATGTGGGAGTCCAAAGTGTGATGCCACTTGGTGAAGTGCCACGAACTCCCTAGTCTATTCCACATCTCGTGCTCGCAAACCCATCAAAAGATAGACCACATAGAGAAGCCTAAAGCCCCGATCTCCGCCTTTTTATTTATTTTACACAACCACCAACCTTCCTACTTCCCTACAAATGACATCCAACCTTAGCAAATCCCGTAACTCTTTTCCTTCAACCTCTTAGATGCCAACACACCCATTCGGTTTCCATTCGCCATCCTTGAGAGACACGACACTCGGGGAGTCTTGACTCTTCGTTTTACCACCTTCACACCCACTCACCCTAAAACCACAGCATCATAAAACAAAGCTTTTGGCAAATCAAAATGATGGGTGTTTAAGACTGTTGAAACGGGAGAAATCGTTTGTGTTATCTACAAAGGATTTTGGTCAGATGTCATAAACTCATGAAATATTTTCGGGAAATAAAAACCTTTCGTAGATAAACAAGTAAAATAAAGGATCACACTCCTCGCACCATACGCAAGCATGCATTTCCGAAGTTTTGGTTCACCTTCTATTTAAATATGGCCTATAGCCGATCCCGCTAGTGGGAACGATGTGCACTAGCTAATCAACTTTTCCAACCTTATACGCCAAAGCCCAACGTAAATGTAAATGAGGGTAGGGGCATGGACCACTCACCGCTTTTGGCTTAGCGCGGTTCCTCTTTTCTTCTCACTTCCTAGGATAACGTCATCGAGCCACCCGACTTCACATGGAGCTCCATGCTTTTTCGAAGACAATGCAATGGGTACCCGAATCCTAGCAAAGTGGCTCACCTCATCTCTTGTTTTCTCAATTCTTGGGATCTTTTTATGTGAACAACCGACTCCAGATAAAGCTTTTTGCTTACCGAAGACTATGGTTGAGCACAACCCAACGAATTGGCTTTCCTCAATTTTTAAACTTGGTGATTGGCCTTTTGCCTTTTCGACTTCTCTCCATGTCAACCCCTCATGCCTTTTTCTATTTATGATCAAGGGATTTTTTTTCTTCTATTAAGCTTACCAACAGGCTCACCTTTTGCCCCATACCCTACCAAATTAGTCCAATTCCGGGCCTTGCTAATTTTATCTTTCTCAAATTAAAAAGTGCACACTTCCACTTCGAGAGATCATTGACTAAGGTCCTACGTAAATAAGAGGTGAACATCATGCAAGCAGGCAAGAATATAAACTTATTTTGGCTCTAAACACTCTCATGGGTGCGAAAAGTAACTTCCTCAAAGATATTTCAAGAGTAAAAATTTTTGGGCATCTAGTCAAAATTCTCTCTAGATAACACAAATAATAACTCTCTTTTCAAACTGCAAATGCACCCGCTTATCATTCCCAAGAGCTTCAACTTCCTTATTCTAAGCATATAAGCATACTAAACACAAAGTGCGTCCTTTCCACACTTTAAAATAAACATCGTCCTCGATGTTTCCATACGATATAGGGTAAAGGAACAAACAGGGATTCTATAGATTAGACAAATAAAAGATCCCTTTCCACACTTAGGAATTTACTCTGGGATATAGGGTATGCATCAAACGATCTTATTTAACATGCTAAGGTCTAACATAACACATACACAAAGCTATATAAACAAATATTTCCACACTTTAGAGATCAAAACGGGGTTTAAAATTAGAAAAGAGATAAGAGGATAAACCAAGTATGCATCCCTCTTTCCACACTTTAGCTTCCAGCATAGGCCTGCTCCCGTTATAGATGCTCTATAAGAAATGGAGACATAACATACAAAAGGGTTTTCGGAGTACTATTCAATTATTGTAAGCTGATAGAAATATAAAAGCAATAAAATATAAACATAGATAATTAAAATAAAATGTAAAATAAGCAGAATTATTCAAAATAGAAATGCGGATATTCAAAGTGCATAAAAGTAAAGCAGTTGGAATGTAAATAACATAAAGCGATAAAAATAAAGTAAAGCGAAGTAAAGTAAAAGAAATAAAGGTCGGAACCCCGCGCATAGGGAACTTAGTGTTCAGGTGGGACAAATATCCATCGGTAACCAATGTCAAGTGGACTTTCGAATCAAGTGTCAAATGTCAGGATCGAGAACGGGTGAGGGAGGCATCACTGATCGCCGAAGGAGGGAGGGTGGAACTGGCTATCAAATCTAGCCTCAAGCTTTGCAATTCTTCTATCATTTTCCTCCATTGCTCTTTTCATGCGATTAAGCTCTTCAGTGTGGACGTCTTGCCTCGCAGAAATGGAAGTGAATTGGCCTTCCTGCCAAGTACGCTGCTCATGCTAGAAAGTCATCTGCTCAGTATGGAGCTGCATGTGGAATGTCTGAGTCGTTTCTCAATCCATAGAAGTAGGGTCTTGCTCCTGTTCTGCGTCGTCCTCCTCATTCTCTTCATCCTCGTCAGTGTCATCAGAAGCTTCTAAGTCTGGTGCATCATCACCTCCTAACCTCATGTTCATGGCAAAGAACTCACCAACAGTGAAAGCAATCATGGTACCTTCATCCTTTTCTCTCATAAGAAGGTTTGTAAGGTCCAACCCTGGCACAGTCTAGTAACAAAAGGTCCAATGAAAATAGTCTGAACCTTAGGCTTAAGTTGGGTTTGGAGCCATTTTCTTGTTTGCATGCCCATGTTGATTCCCACATCATTCTCCATGCACCACATATAAAAATGATCTTGCTTATAAACCTTGTTGCGGTTGCTGGTTCTTTCGGAGAGATTCACTGCAAAGGCTAATCTGATAGCCTTTAAAGCATTCCTTGTGATGAGATTTGCCTTGAGGTTTGATGAATTGTAAGGGGCATTGTTGGTGATGCTCCTCCAATATTGAATAGCAATAGCTTCTGA
The DNA here is from genome assembly GCF_003576645.1 of Ipomoea triloba. Taxonomy (NCBI): domain Eukaryota; kingdom Viridiplantae; phylum Streptophyta; class Magnoliopsida; order Solanales; family Convolvulaceae; genus Ipomoea; species Ipomoea triloba. Next base: position 22,061,553 of record NC_044917.1, read on the forward strand.
ATCAAAATCTTCCTTAAACTCTCTGAAATATGGCATAGAGATGCTCTCGTTGGTGTGGAATCCAAGTGTAACACCTAAAGTGTTAACTGACATACTATAGTGGTTTCCGAACAGTCTAAAGGAAATGGACTCTCTTGCATTGTTAACTTCTTTTCGGATTTCCAATGTCGCCAAGAATTCATACGTGACTGGCGCAAATGTAGGTCCTCTCCACTCGAATAGTCGGCGGAGCTGTCGGTGCCTTATCAGTCTATTCACCTCATCCAAGCAACCAAACTCTATTAAAACATTGTCATCGAAGTGACGGTCGACGCTCAGCTACTTGCTCTTGTAATTATCCACCGAGGTCAGTTGAAGGGGCGTCAATGCCTCAGTGACCTCGCACCTCGCTCCTGGGGAGCTTGTTGAACTGCAGCTTGCGGTCGTGCTCGTGACCTGCTGGATTCACCGTGATCATATTTGGTTTTCTTTGCTATCTCTTTAGTTCATCCCATCCTACAAATTTTAGAAATTAATATTCATGGTAATTGGTTTTGAATAAGTATCTTTCAAATAGTCACCATTGGATTAATGTAAAATTCCTTGTCAAGATAATGGATTTCAAACATATAGGGTTAAGGATTTTCGAAAATTTCGCCATAGTTTCCCCTATATTTTGAACAATTCTAGCATAAGAATATCAACAATATCATTCCATTATCACACACATGCATAAATTCATCATAAGATAATTCAATTTGATAGTCAAATAAGAAGTCAACTATAAAAGTCAAGAAATTCAAAAAGTCAACTTCATCTTCTTCCCCAAATTCTAAAATTAGGGTTTGAAATTGAAAATTCAATTTGGGCAATGTAGCATGTGGAAAGTCAAATTGATGGCATATAATAGTTCTACAACAAGTTTACACATCAATTCAAGCATCAATTTCATAATTTGAACAAGAAATTTAACAAACCCATATGCTCAACAATGGTGTTCACACTTGAAGCTCATGCAATCATCAATAATGAAAGAAAACATCAAAGGATAGTTCTATGAAGCATTATAAACCAATTTAAACATTCAAATCATTCAAAATCATTCAAGGTAATGTAGAATAAAATTTTCACATTCAAGCTCTTCCAAACTCATGGATATTCAAAAATAAATGGTTAAAAGATAGGAAATTACCTTGATGGTGATGTTTTAACCTTTCTTGAAGTAAAAATAACATATATGTTCAAACCTTGAGTATGGATTGCACCTTGCGTGGAGAAGAGAAGAGAAAATAGGGTTGGGAAGCAAAGTGGCGTGGGATGGCCGAACAAAGGGTTTAAATCCCGTGGGGAAGCTTTCACGCCGGTCACACTCGTGTGAGCGTGCGTGGGAGCTTACTGCCTCGCTCCCACGCACGGCTACACGCGTGTGAGCGTGTGTGGGGGCTTACTGCCTCGTTCCCACGCACGGCTGCACACGTGTGATCCCGCGTGTCAGTTCGGTGCACTATTTCCTTCCGGTTTTGGTCTTTCCCTTCACACCTATTCCCGAATTAGGCCTTTCCAAAGCAATTTTTAGTCTCGAATCCTACAAGTTAGTCCTCAAAAACATGGTACCATCGGATTGTAACAAATTATTAGAACAAAAACATAAAAAGAACTTAAAAGAAACAATTTATTGAACCTTGGGTTGCCTCCGAAGCAGCGCCACGGTTTACGTCATTGGCTAGACATATGATACCTTGTTCAAAAATCAACCATACACCTTGGTAGTGGGTAAGAAGCATTTTGGTACCCACGTATTCTTCCATGTAAGCTTATCATTTTTCCACTTCGGTTTTGGTTTAGTTTTCGTTTTGACCGTCACCCTTACATTATCATCTTCTTCCTTCATTCTTTCCCTCTCATCATTTGTGGCTTGTCCATCAAATCTCAGGGTTATTTCACTTGAACTCACATCTATGCGTGCACGACACGTAGCCAAAAATGGTCTTCCAAGAATTAAGGATCCATAGGGCTCATTATCACCCATCTTGCAAACAACAAAGTCGACAGGCATAAGAAATTTTCCTACTCTTACTAAAACATCTTCCGCCAAGCCTTCCGGATACCGCGTGGTTCTGTTAGCCAAACGTAGAGTCAGCCTCGTCGGTTTCAAGCTTGGTAAGTTCAATTTTTCAAAAAGATTTGAAGACATGACATTAATAGAAGCTCCAAGATCGTCAAGAGCATTTTGAGGTTCCATGTTCTGTATAGAACAAGGAATCAACGAAGCTCCAGGGTCGCCCTTCTTTCTGGGGTAACCCTTAGTCAAACAAACCGAAGTTCTTGGCTTAAGCAAGTAAAATTATCACAATTGTCATTCTCAAATAACTCATGACATTCTTTGTTATTGAAAAATTTTCGGATAAAAGCATTAATTGTACCTTCTCGAGCCGCTTCTTTCTCCTTTGAACTTTTGATTTTGTCTCGTGGTAGCTCCTTTTCTTTTGGGCACACTTCCGAAATGGTTTCCTTCATTGAAATTGTGCACGAACCGCTCGCATTCTTTAATTTAAGATCGGGACTACAAGAGGTAGTCTCATCTCCCTTACCTTCCTTCTTACATTGGCATTTTCCACATATAGCATCCATCGGATCACATTTTTCATGTTCTTCTTCCTTGGCATCAATAGCATTGACTCTCTCTTTTGGGTTATTCTCAGTGTTACTCGGGAGTTGTCCGTAGTGTCTATCCGACATCATCTTAAACATTTGAGAGATTTGATTCTCAATGGTCTTTAGTGTAGCTTTGGACTCTTGTCTAAGACTAGAAATTTCTTGTCGAATCTCTTGAGTAATCTCTTGTTTTAGATTTTCCCGATCATTCTTGAGTTCCATGATCGTCCTTGTAAGTCTTTCATCTACTTCACGGATGTCATCCTTTCTCTATTGAGTAAAGTCAAGTTGAGAGTTGTATTGTGGCCTGAATTGGGCCATTTGATTTCCATTTCCTTAGTTTTGATTATACATCAATCTGTTCTTATCATTTTGTCCATATGCAGGCTTGTTTCCATAGTTGTATTGTCCTCTCGCTTGATATCCATCTTTGTTGCTATTGTTCCAACCCTCTCCCTGTTTCCAATTATTGTTCGATCTTTGATTCTGTCCATAAGCATTGAAGTTGGAGTTCCTTTGGTAATCTACCGCCTCAACTTGCTCAGATACAGACGAAGAAGTGCAAATATTAGTATCATGAGGTCCTCCACAGATGTTACAATAAAGTGCCAAAGCCATACAAGGCTTCGGTTTTCCTTCCATTTTTTCTACCATAGCCTGTAGCTTCTTGATTTCGTGATTCATTGCCTCTATTTTTGCCTCGCTCGCCACATGATTATCAACTTCATATATGCCCCCGTGATCTCCTCGTCGGTGGTACCAACAGGACGTATTCTTAGATATTCTTTCAATTAGTTCTTCAGCTTCTGGCAAAGCTAGGGAGACAAAGGCACCGCTGGAGGATGAGTCAAGCAACATCTTTCCTTCATCTGTTAGCCCTCCGTAGAATGAGCTAATCATGTCCCATGGGTGCATAAGATCTTACGGGCATTGTCTTTTAAGAACCTTGAATCGTCGCCAAGCCTCTCCCAGACTCTCAAGCCTTCCTTGCTTGAATTCCTATATTAGTCTTCGAATCCTCATAGTCTTTATGATGGAAAAGAACACGTTCATGAATTCACGATGCAACTGCTGCTACGATCTGAAATGATTGTCATCTTGGCTTTCCAACCATCGTGTTGCCTCTCCTATAACTGAAAATGGGAATAACTTAAGTCGAACTATCTCCTCACTAACGCCTTCTTGCCTGTACATCCCACATACTCGTATGAACCTTGTGATGTGTGCATTGGGATTTTCAGATGGTAATCCCGAGTATTGACTGTTCTGAACCAGTGTGAGAATAGTTTGATGCACGTGAAAGTTGACGTTTTCCATCGGCGGTACATAGATCGAATTATGCATGTTAAAATCAGGGGTCATGTAATCTGCAATTGACCTTTGCAGTTCCTGAGGGATTCCATAGTATTCTTCTTCACGAATGTTCTCTTGATGATTTGCTCTGTTAGCTTGTGGTTCTTCAAGAATTGGTTCTTCATGGTTAATTGGTGCTTGTGGAACAATTGGAACTGGGGGTGGATTTGGTACATTTGTTCCTCTTCCTGGTGGATTTCTTGTTGCGCTTGATGAAGTCATTTGTGATCTTTGGGTATTTTTCCTTCTAGTTGCTCTATTGATTTCTAGAATGTAGGGTAGTAAGCCTTGATTTCCTTTTGCTCGCGTGTGCATTCACCTAGTAAGATTATCAACGAAACAGAAATTCCACAATTGACTAGAAGTAGTCAATTAGGTAAGTAACAAAAACAAAATAAAATAGAAATAAAACAAAAGAAAGTGGTATGGATTAACAATGCTCAAATCTAGTATTCATGCAATCAAAGTAAACAAAAACATATGACAACCTATTGCCCTCCCTGGCAACGACGCCATTTTGACATTAGAGTTTTGTGCGTAGGGGTGAGATGTCAAAAGATATTTGTGTTAAAACTGAAAGTCAGTGACTCCCCGAGTGTCGGTCCCGAAGGAGGGACGTGGAGGTGTGTCAAGTGTTCGGGAGTTTACTTGATTGAGTCATGCATGGAATTCGAGTGTGGTGAATGGTGGTTTGTGAGTGAAAGGAGTTCATAAGGTTTGGTTTGAGTGCAAGAAAGTAAAAAGTAAAAGAGTTGGTAAATATGTAAAAGGGGTAGGGATTGGATAGTGTTCATGTATGTTGCATTGTGGTGTGACTAAGGTAATGGATAGATAATGCAAGGATGTTGGCTATTCAAGAGTGTGTTGTCTTAGTCCTTTTCCACCTTTGTGTACTAAGGCTTCTTTGGCTAAGGATTGCCTTTAAGCATCCAAAGCTCTAAGAGGAATTTTATCAAACACTTAAGCTACACACTATCCTACTATTCTTAAGAAGTCCATAGGAACTATGATTGTGTCAAGCTTCAAATCCTAACTCTAATCAAACACATGAAAGAGTCAAGAACTCAATCTCTCATCTAGATTGGCCAAATCCAAACAAGATCTCATCCAAGAATAAGATAACAAAATATAATAGAAATGAAATAGAGATCACCTAGAGTGAAGTAATCCTTCAATCCAAGCTTTGTAGTCTTCTACAATGGAGTTTTATCTAAACTAAGAAATGAAAAACTAAGAAAATGGAGAAAGTTCTCCAAAGGAAAAACTAACGAAAGGAAAACTAAATTTCTGGGAACCTCCTCTGAAAATCTATCAAAGGGGTTTAAATAGTCTCTGAAAAAGCAACCCTAATCAAAATTCGCGCAATGCAGTCTCCACGCCTGCTCACACGCGTGTGAGTGTGCGCGGGAGGCTACTGGATTATTTCCACGCACGCTCACACGCGTGTGGCCATCCTGTTGGGTCCTCCGGGGCTCCGATCTTGCCTGGTTCACTCTTTAAGCTCAACTTTTACTCTTATTTGCTCCCGGGGCTCCTATTTCACCTCCTTTAGGCAAAAAGTAGCTTCTGTGTGTTGGTTAGTGATTTTCAAGCATTTATGAGCACAATTCATCATGTAAGGATGCTATAGACGTGACAAAACACCCTAATATGCGCTTGATTTGAGGGTATCTCGGAGGCTTATCAAATAGCTCACTTTTAGCACTCACTCAATTTTTCTTATTTCAAATGATATCTCAGATACGTAAGCAGATGAGTGATTAAGAGAGGTGAGAAAGGTGCTTGTCTTCAAGTCTTGCATGGGTATTTATAGCTTGAAGAAGCTATCTACCCGTTGTAGATCTATCAATCTTTATCGTCCATTTTGAATCTTGAAATTATTTGCCAAATTGTTCTGAAGCTCTCCATGGCCTCTGTCAGATGAATTTGAAACTTGGTCTATGTCATTACTCCTCTTGTAAGAAGCCCATTCGTCCAATTTCACTCTCAGATATTGAATTGAATTTCTTTATCAAGATGGCCTCCAATTTTGACTTTTCAAGTGTGAACACTTGACTTTGCAATTTCTTCTTCTGAAATGTCAAGTTGATCTCTCCAAAATATTTCCTCCGGTGACTCTTGCTTGAGCATAAATTATATCATCGAAAAATTCACCGACACCTCCAAGTTGGTCTTCACTTGCTTAATTCGAAATTTGCCTCCAAAAATTAATTTTTGATTTTCGAATTTTTATCCCAAAATTAAATTTAATTTTGGCTCCAATTTCATTCCAAAGTTTTAATTTTGGATAGAAATTTTGTTATGAAAAATTAAATTTTCACTTAGGAATTTTATCTCCACTGGACGTTCAAGTTCATGCTACATACTCTAACCATTGCTCCATATTAACTCATTAGTTAATATTCTTCTCAAATATTCTTTATTCTCAGAATGGCCTTAGTAGCATTTTCTCCTTCTTGAATAAATTCGGACCAGCTTTACTTCACTTTGTCATCCTAAAAGTTGTCCTCCTTCTACCGTTGAGTCATCCTCATATTCTCCAAATAAAATGTTGATCCTAGGTTTTGAATCAAGAACCTTTGGCTTGTGCTATACGCTCCTTGTCCATTCTTCCATTTCATCTTTTGATGACTTTCACAGCATATAATTAATAAATAACAATATTCTGATTAAGTCTAATTCTCCTCAAATTCGTATGACTTTGACTTAGACTTGGACCTTTGGAGATTGTACACTAGACTCAAAATAAAATAAGGGGACTAATAAAAATTACAATTTGTATCATCAAAACTATTACATTTTATTCCTAACAACCATCCTGTAAAAAATAACTGAGAGCCTTTTGTGCAATACGACCCTCGTTAGTCTATGTTAATTAAGGTAACTTCTCGTCCCCCTACCTAGCCGTTAGCGGGGGGTTGTGGTGGGAGATGTTATCCCATGCGCTAGCAGAACCAGTGGTTCCCCCACCGGACGACCCTATGAGGGATGGCGATCACCAGCAGAGATCAGTGAAGCAGTTCAAGTCGACTAAACGTTCCTTTGCAGACACGGTTAGCGTAGGGATGGCAATGGGTCGGGTGTGGGTCTGAGAGGGCTACATCCATCACCCGACCTACCTTACATTTTCTCCACCCCACCCCCACCCCTAACAATGTCAAGCATGCAGTCCAAAATTTCATTCACCTCTTATTGTGCAAAGGCCTTAAGCTGATCCCCTAGTGGGAACGATGTACAAAACCTAATCAAACGGCCTCCCTAAACGCCAAAGCCCAACGTAAAAGTAAGTGAAAATAGATCCATGGGCCTCTCTCCGCCAGTGGCTTGGGCGGTTACTCATTTTTCTCACTTCCTAGGGTAATATCGTCAAGCAACCCGACTTCACATGGAGCTCCATGCTTTTTTTCGAAGGCAGTGCAATGGGTGCTTGAATCCTAGCGAAGCGGCTTCCCTCATTTCAATTTTCTCATCTCCTAGGGCCATTTTATTGTGAACAACCGACTCCAGATATAACATTCGTGTATTTAGAAGACTATGGTTGTTCACCACCTAGCGAGATGGCTTTCCTCGTATCTTATCTCGGGGATTGGCCTTATTTGCCTTTTCTACTCATTTCTCCGAACAACAACCCCTCATGCCTTTTACTTAGGGAAAACAGGGATATTTCACTCAATACTCACAAAAAGCTCTCCTTTTGCCCCATGTTCTATTCTAAGATTATTCAATTCCGGGCTTCGCTTAATTTATCTTTCTGAAATTAGGGGTTGCACACTCCCACTTCGAGAGATCCTTAACTAAGGTCTATACAAAATATGAGGTGAATACCACACAAGCATACAACTTTTCAAAATTTTTAAAGGTCAAGGTAGGGGTACTTCCAAGGTTATTCAAAGAGTAAACTTTTTGGCACAGATTTAGCATTCTCCAAAGATAGAATGAATAACAACACATGCTTGTGGCTTGATTATTTTCAAACAAATGAGATAGAGCTCCTAATTAAGATTTTTCATTTCAAGCACAGCTATAGCTCCTTCCACACTTTAGACCAAACATCGTCCTCGATGTTGACATAGAATGTAATAAAATAGAGAAACAACAAAACATGCATTTTTCCACACTTTAAAATGAAAACATGAGGTTCAAATAATAGATAAACAAGGGATAAGAGGTAGATGACCTAGTAAGCATCCCATGTCATGTTGCTTCGAAATGCTTGGATGTATGATTCACATGTTCTTGCAACGAGATCTGCATGGAAATATGGAATCTACAAAAATAGGGAATTTCAACTCGGATGTTATTTGACATAATAAAGTAAAGATAGTAAATAAAGCATGGTAAATAACGGGTTGCCTCCCGGTTAGCGCTACGTTTAACGTCTTTAGCCCGACGAAAATGTCATGAAGATTGTGTTACTCATCTTTCCAGGGTATTAGCCTGCAACACTGGACTGTCCCTTTCGAATTTTCCGTTCCATAGTATTTCTTGACTTGGTGGCCGTTTACTTTAAAAGATCCTTTTTCTGGATGCATGATTTCCAAGGTTCCATAAGGAAACACCTTTGTAACAATATATGGCCCAGTCCATCTTGATTTAAGTTTCCCAGGAAACAATCGCAGTCTGGAATTGAATAACAATACTTTATCTCCCTCAATGAATTCTTTGTTTTTCCTGATATGCATGTCGTGGTAAAACTTGGATCGTTCTTTGTAAGATCTGGATGTCTCATAGGCCAACAAACGCCATTCTTCCAATTCATTCAGTTTAAGCATTCGCTCTTGCCCTGCTATGAATAGGTCTTCATTTAGTTTTTTAATGGCCCAATACGCTTTATGCTCGATTTCTACTGGAATGTGACACGCTTTGCCATATACCAATCTGTATGGAGTAGTTCCTATCGGCGTCTTATAAGAAGTCCGGAAGGCCCATAATGCATCATTAAGCTTGTCAATCCAATCCTTTCTATGCCGAGCTACTGTCTTTTCCAATATGGCCTTAATATCTCTATTTGCATTCTCGACTTGCTCGGTAGTCTGAGGATGATAGGGGACTCCCCCCCGGTGTTGTATACCTTGCTTTTGAAGTAATCTCCGCATGGGTAGATTCCGGAAGTGTGTCCCCCTATCGCTAATCACCACCCGTGGTACTCCAAATCTTGTGAACAATCTCTTTAGAAATCTTGTTACACTTCTTGCATCATTGTTCCGAAGTGCTTCTGCTTCAACCCATTTGGAGACATAGTCTACTGCAATAAGAATATATTTGAAACCTTTGGAATCCGGAAATGGTCCTGCAAAGTCTAGTCCCCATATATCAAAAATTTCTCATGCAAGTATGTAATTCTGCGGCATCTCATCTTTTCCGGTGATGTTCCCAGTTCGTTGACATCTATCACAGTTTCTGACACAGATTTGAGCATCCAGAAATATTGAGGGCCAGTAGAATCCTGCTTCAAGTGCTCTCCTAGCAGTTCGGTTAGCTGAGTGATGGCCCATTCGATGGCATTCTCCAAGGATCTCATGTCCTCCAGCCTCTGTTACACAACGACGAATTATTTGATCCGCGCACATTTTGAAGAGATATGGCTCGTCCCAGAAGTAATATCGAGATTTTGCTATTAACTTCCTTCGGGCATGTGTATTCAAAAATTCCGTTTAACTCTCCCCCTACAAGATAATTAGCTAGATCCGCATACTAAGGTGTGAGATAGAGACCCATCAGTTTTTCCTCTGGAAAATATTCATTCACATCCCTAGTCATATCTTGTCCTTTCTCACACTCTAACCTTGATAAATGATCTGCTGCACTATTTTCAACTCCTTTACGGTTCACGATAGTCACGTCAAATTCTTGTAATAGTAAAATCCATCGGATCAATCTTGGCTTTGCTTCTGGTTTAGACATAAGAAACCTGATAGCCGCATGATCAGTATGAATGACGACCTTTGACATTAAAAGATATGATCTAAACTTATCTAATGCAAACACAATTGCAAACAGTTCTTTTTCGGTCGTGGTGTAGGCTTGCTGTGGCTTAGTCAACATTCGACTAGCATAAGCGATAGGCTGAAATTTCTTGTCATTTTTCTGTCCTAGCACAACTCCAACTGCAAAATTACTTGCATCACACATCAGCTCAAAAGGTTGGTCCCATTTTGGTCCCACGAGGATTGGAGTATGTACCATGGCATCCTTCAAATTCTGGAATGCTTTCATCGCATTCTCATTTAATTCAAACACTGCGTCTTTTTCTAACAGTTTGGTCAATGGTCTTGCAATTTTCGAGAAGTCTTTAATAAATCTTCTATAAAATCCCACATGTCCCAGAAAACTTCTCAGGGATGTCACATTGTGCGGTGGTGGTAAGGTTTCAATAATTGCTGTTTTAGCTCTGTCAACCTCAATTCCCCTTTATGAAATCTTATGTCCAAGCACAATTCCTTCTGTGACCATGTAGTAACATTTCTCCCAAGATAATGCTAAATTCATTCGCTGGCATCTTTTAAAACTTTTTCCAAATTTCCAAGGCATTCTTCAAAAGTTTCCCCAAAAATTGTGAAATCATCCATGAAAACTTCTATGAAATCGCAAATGAAATCTTCAAAAATAGCCAACATGCAACGCATGAAGGTGGCAGGGGCGTTACAGAGACCAAATAGCATTCTTCTGTAAGCAAATGTACCAAACGGACAAGTGAATGTTGTTTTCTCTTGATCTTCCAAGGCTACTGGAATTTGAAAGTATCCGCTCATTTCGTCCAAGAAACAGTAGTAACCGTACCCGCTCACTCTTTCAATCATCTGATCTATAAAGGGCAGTGGAAAGTGGTCTTTACGGGTGGCTTCGTTGAGCTTTCTATAGTCAATACAGACTCTCCATCCAGTTATTTTTCTTGTAGGGATTAGCTCCTTGTTATCATTCTCAGTGACCGTGATTCCTCCCTTCTTTAGTACTATGTGAGTCGGACTGACCCATGTGTTGTCCGAAATAGGGTAGATCATGCCGACATCCATAAGTTTGATCACCTCGTTTTTCACGACTTCAAATGTGTTCGGGTTAAGTCGCCGCTACGGTTGTGCCACAGGTTTGGATCCTTCTTCCAATAGAATTTTATGTGTGCAAATGGCCGGATTAATCCCCTTCAAGTCAGTCATCTTCCAACCTATAGCTTCTTTGTTTCTTTTCAGCACTGTTATCAGTTGTTCTTTTTTGTAACTCTTTCTCCGTTCCTAAATAATCATACTCAAGATGAGTAGGCAGAGGTTTTAATTCTCCTTCTTGCATTATTTCACCATCTTCTTTTCTTTTCTCATTTCCATAATCATATTCCTCCCCAAATTCATAAAATTCATCCCCGTCATTTCCAACCATTTCCTCCGAGACTTCACCAACAGAGTTTATATTCTCAACAATTTTAGGAATACAATCATTATTGAGCAAATTAAAACGATCGACCTCTCGGTGTAAAGCAATATGTAAAGAATTAAGTTCATGCTCAAAAGTACTTTCATTATAATTCTTAGCACCTATGGGACATTTCCAATTAAAATCATGCCTCTTAGCTTTAGGTACTTCGCATAGGTAATCAATTTCATCATGCACATAATCAACGAAAAAACATTCATCACCATCTAAAGGATATTTCATCATTTTAGTCACGTCGAAGCTAGCAGACTCGTCTCCTACACGGATAAAGAGTTTGCCTTCTCCCACATCTATTAAAGCTCTAGTAGTTGCCAAGAAAGGTCTGCCCAAGATGAGAGGAATCTCCACATCTGGGTCCATGTCCAGGATCACAAAGTCCACGGGAAAAATAAATTTATCAACTCGGACTAAAACATCTTCCACTATACCCCTAGGGTATTTGGTAGATCGGTCAGCTAATTGAATGCTCATGCGCGTGGGCTTAAGGGTTCCTAGATTCAATTGTCGATATAATGCAAAGGGCATTAGATTGATGCTAGCACCTAGGTCTGTCAAGGCTCTATTAAAAGTCGTTCCTGCTATATTACAAGGTATAGTAAAGCTTCCAGGATCTTCTAATTTTCTAGGCACATCCTTATGTAATATAGCAGAACATTCCTCTCCTAGCACAACAGTATCAGTTTCAGCCAATTTCTTTTTATTAGATAGGAGATCTTTAAGGAATTTGGCATACCTCGGCATTTCTCCTAGTGCGTCGATGAATGGCATATCAACGTGTNATCTATAAAGGGCAGTGGAAAGTGGTCTTTACGGGTGGCTTCGTTGAGCTTTCTATAGTCAATACAGACTCTCCATCCAGTTATTTTTCTTGTAGGGATTAGCTCCTTGTTATCATTCTCAGTGACCGTGATTCCTCCCTTCTTTAGTACTATGTGAGTCGGACTGACCCATGTGTTGTCCGAAATAGGGTAGATCATGCCGACATCCATAAGTTTGATCACCTCGTTTTTCACGACTTCAAATGTGTTCGGGTTAAGTCGCCGCTACGGTTGTGCCACAGGTTTGGATCCTTCTTCCAATAGAATTTTATGTGTGCAAATGGCCGGATTAATCCCCTTCAAGTCAGTCATCTTCCAACCTATAGCTTCTTTGTTTCTTTTCAGCACTGTTATCAGTTGTTCTTTTTTGTAACTCTTTCTCCGTTCCTAAATAATCATACTCAAGATGAGTAGGCAGAGGTTTTAATTCTCCTTCTTGCATTATTTCACCATCTTCTTTTCTTTTCTCATTTCCATAATCATATTCCTCCCCAAATTCATAAAATTCATCCCCGTCATTTCCAACCATTTCCTCCGAGACTTCACCAACAGAGTTTATATTCTCAACAATTTTAGGAATACAATCATTATTGAGCAAATTAAAACGATCGACCTCTCGGTGTAAAGCAATATGTAAAGAATTAAGTTCATGCTCAAAAGTACTTTCATTATAATTCTTAGCACCTATGGGACATTTCCAATTAAAATCATGCCTCTTAGCTTTAGGTACTTCGCATAGGTAATCAATTTCATCATGCACATAATCAACGAAAAAACATTCATCACCATCTAAAGGATATTTCATCATTTTAGTCACGTCGAAGCTAGCAGACTCGTCTCCTACACGGATAAAGAGTTTGCCTTCTCCCACATCTATTAAAGCTCTAGTAGTTGCCAAGAAAGGTCTGCCCAAGATGAGAGGAATCTCCACATCTGGGTCCATGTCCAGGATCACAAAGTCCACGGGAAAAATAAATTTATCAACTCGGACTAAAACATCTTCCACTATACCCCTAGGGTATTTGGTAGATCGGTCAGCTAATTGAATGCTCATGCGCGTGGGCTTAAGGGTTCCTAGATTCAATTGTCGATATAATGCAAAGGGCATTAGATTGATGCTAGCACCTAGGTCTGTCAAGGCTCTATTAAAAGTCGTTCCTGCTATATTACAAGGTATAGTAAAGCTTCCAGGATCTTCTAATTTTCTAGGCACATCCTTATGTAATATAGCAGAACATTCCTCTCCTAGCACAACAGTATCAGTTTCAGCCAATTTCTTTTTATTAGATAGGAGATCTTTAAGGAATTTGGCATACCTCGGCATTTCTCCTAGTGCGTCGATGAATGGNATTTGGCATACCTCGGCATTTCTCCTAGTGCGTCGATGAATGGCATATCAACGTGTAATTTGCGTAGCATTTGTAAGAATTTGTCGTATTTGGCGTTGTCGATATCGGTGCGGAATCTCTGAGAGAACGGAAGTTTCGCTTTCGGCACCGGTGGTGGTTCTTGCATTATTTCTTTTCCTTTCCGAGAAGGTTGTAGTTGTGTTTCTTCCTTCTTGAGTTCTTCTTCAATTGCTCGTTCGGCTTGTGTTAAATTGGTGGTTTCTTCATTGTCCACTCTTGACTCTTCTGTTGGAATGGATTGCGGTGGAGGTGGAACAACGTCTGGAAGTGCTCTCCCGCTTCTCAGTGTTACGGCATTTACATCTGTTTCTCCCTGAGATTGGATCATTTCTATGATTTTTGCGAGGGTGCTTTCAACCGTTTGAAGCGGTGAAAGTGTCTCGTGGCGTAGTTCTTGGATTTCTCCGAGCATCTCTTTAGTAATGGTTTCCTTAAGTCTGGCATTCTCCTCCCTCGTTTCTTGGATGAAATCATTTAAGCGTTGTTCGAGGGTGGTTTGATTGTTTTCAGGCGAAAGAGGCTGCTCTAGGGAAGTAGAAGAATAAGCATGTGCACAGGATCCGTCCACGTCTTCACCACGCGTGTAACTCGGCGTGGAATTGTTCCAGTGAGCTCCCACGCCGGCGCACACGCGTGTGGATCTCGTGGCAGGATCACAGCTCGCAAAAATTTCAGAATTTTGATGTTTTGGCTCGTCGAAATGCATTCGAGGACAATGAGAAGGTATCTCATAATTAGGGCATCTCTGGGGTTGGAAATGTTGTGTTACGTATGCCTGTTCATGATAATAAGCTGGTGGAGGAGGTAGTGAGTAATGGAAAGAAGGTGGGTAAGGGAAATGGTAGTTATGATAATATTGAGGTGGTGGGTATGAAGATTGGGGCTGTGAGGGATAGTAGGGATTTCTTCCGTATGGTATATGACCATGGTGAGCTTGATCATTAGGTGGAGGTGGATCCATGATTATATTGAAGAATTCCTGCAAACAAATTTTCAGGCAAAGAATCGGAGCACAAGAGGTAGCTCCTTTCACAGATTAGCTCAAATAGTGTGTGGTTGGGTGCAGAAGTGTAATTGGCAATAATAACAAAACAAAAGAAAAGAAAGTAAACAAGTTATCCAAACGATTCAAGATAATAAAATTTTAAATTCACCGTTTACCATCCCCGGCAACGGCGCCATTTTGAACGATGTTTGTATGGGTGAGTGGATGGTGAAGGTAGATTTGGGATATGGAGGGTGTTAAAACGAAGAGTCATAAACTCCCCGAGTGTCGTATCTCTCGCAGATGACAAATTGGAGAATATACGGCTTTTCTACCTTGGTTCGTTTCAATAACGTTAAGATGGAGCATGTGGATAATGGTAAAAAGGAAATGTTAAGAGGGAAAAGGTTGATAAAATAAAGAAGTAAGCAAAGGAAAATAAAGGCGGATGGGGCTAAGATATCATGGAGATTGGTTCAAAGCGCAAGGTAGAGTGTTGATTTCCATTGAGTTATGATTGAAGGAGCTTGGAACATAGTCCTGAGTGGCGTCACACTCAAGCTCCCAATCCTCAGTCGGTTGGGGAATTTCATCAAACACCTTGTCTACAAGTTCCCTCCGGATCTCATCTTCTCAGATTGAGAGCGGGAGATGTGGGTAGTGGGCTACATCTCTTTGCGATATCTCGCCAAAGAGATGATCCTATACTCTTGAAGAGATCGGGGCCCTCGATCTAACAAGATCATACAAAACTTACACACAAATTCAACATTCTCCAAAGAAATCAAACTCATTCATCAAATTAGATCATGAATACCAATCATACATTCAATCTAGCCCCTATCCTAGGGATTCGCCTCGCATAGGCTTTAGCAACATCAAAGCATCAAAATAGAAAAGCATATCTACAAGATCAATATATTAAGCAAACAACTTTAAGGAAAAAGGAAAAAGCAAGAGAAATCCAAAGAGAAAACAAGTCTTTAATGAAAGAAGTTACCCAAAAGATCTTCAAAGCTATGGAGATCTAGTTTTCTTCTCCAAGGAGCTCCTCCTCTTTTTTCCTAATCCTATCTAAACCTAACCTAAAATGTAGAATAGAAAAAGTGACAAAAGACTCCCTCTATCTAGCTGAAATGTCCCTTAAATACTAAAACATCGCGCAGATTTTCTGGTGCCGCCCCACGTCTGCCACACGCGTTTGGACTGGCGTGGACGGTTAATGGAATATTTCCACGCCAGCTCACACGCGTGTGAGGCTCGTGGGCGTGGTTTCTTCATTTTCGTTTCCTTTTTGTTGTTTTCGGTTTGGTCTTTGTGTGCTCCTATGTGGATTGATTCTTCCTTTCAATGATTTATGCTCCTTCTCGGTTGATTTCAGCCTTCATTCCTGTGGAAATTCTACAAAACACTCCACACAGAACTCATTTTCAATTTGTTAGTAAAATAGCATGTAAACACGTAATTGCACTCTCTAAGACTTATTTTTAGCAAGAAATCAACTCAATACGATATAGATAAATAGGTACTTTTGGCGTCTATCAGACGACATGGTTGTCTCGTACATATGGTGGACTAGTTTTTGCCAGTGTGCGTCTTTTGTTCCTTATGGGACTATAAGTGTACTTGGTGGCCTAGTTCAGTATTGTACGGAGACATGTGTGCGTTCAATAGAGGATCCACCGCCTTGAGGTAACAAGGATGTTCCAGTGTATTCAATAATCATACAACGAAAATCTCTGGCCAGAGTACAATGAAGTTGGACTTCAGGTTAAGAATATTGAATAGACATATTGACCAGGTTTATGGGTTTGACCAAGTTTGACCATGACCTTTATCTGGTTCGGAACAAGTGTTGTGTGGAAGGAATGTTGCATGATATTTGTAATGGAAAGGTTCATTATAATATATTCATTATCAACTAGGTAGTCATGATATACTGCTAGGTGTCACTCATGACTTACGAGTTATTTAATAATGAGTTATTAAATATTACTCGTTGCTAGTTTGACTATGAACCTAGAAAGTCACACCATAATGGTTCGTGGTAATGCTGAGAACTTTAAAAGAAATCGGTAAAGAGTTATCGATATTGAATTAATACATTAATAACTGATTAATGAATTAATTCAATACTGGGTAGTTTTGGGATTTTAAAAGGCTAGCACCTTTGGGGCCAAACCAGGCTATATATATATATATAAGCCTTGCCCTATTTCTAAACAAAGTGAAGTGACAGAGAGATGATTCAGAAAAGAGTTTTCACGTGAAAGTCTCTAGGAGTTCTCACGTACCTGACCGGTGGACAGACTAGAGGCCAGACGTTTGGACGGTTTTGATTCTGCCAAAGCACGCTTCAAGGGTAACATTTTCTAACTCCCTCGTTTACATAGAATCATAGAAAAAGCGAATTGATGCTTCCGCTGCGCCTGTATGTTTTTTCTAACACCTTGGAAGCTATTCGACAATTATTTGGTGACACAATGGCGGTTTGGGTAAGGTTACCGGACCTTCCAGTTGAATACTTCCACGATGATATCACTAAGTTGATACTAGAAAATATTGGAAAGTTGTTGAAACTTAATCAAATGACGGCAGCAAGGGAACGGGGAAGGTTCGCCAGAGTTGCGGTAGAGGTGGACTTGGATAAGCCTCTAGTGTCGGAGATTTGGGTAAGGAACACTGTCCAACCGGTCGAGTACAAGGGATTGCATGTGGTCTTCTTCGGCTATGGAATGGTTGGCCACCGCGAGCAAGCCTGCCCTTTGGCGAAACCCAAAGCTCCAGAACAGGCTAATATAGACATTAACGTGATCCCAATTGTCGAGAAGGAAGGGTTGTAGCAACCAGACTTGGTGAATCCTCCTACTGAAACGGAGGGTGACAGTTGCCGCTATGGGCCTTGGATACTCGTGACCAGAAAGCTGAAACTTGGAATGCCTAAGAAACCTCAAAATCAACTGAGATAGTCAGGGATCTCGCAGAAAAATAACGCCAATCAATTTGAGGCGTTGGCGAGGGAGCATGAATCTAGCAACCGACCATCGCAACGCAAGGGGAAAGAGAAGGCCACGGGGGAACTTGGTGAGAGTTCCAAAGGTAAGTTTTATCCTTCTACGAACCAGAACCAACAAGCCCCTGATCCCAATATCCCATTTGCAAGTCGCGCTGCCAACCACTCCTGCTATCAGGCGGGTAGTGGTCGTGGTGGTCACTAGGTGGCGAGACGGGAAAAAAATAAGGGTCAAGGTAGAGGCGGGCTTGTTGGTCTTACGGGTATTTTTACTTCTGAAAAGTTTAATGTCCAAACTAGTGGAAATGGTTTCTTCCAGTTCAGTGGCACTCCGGTGGCCCACTCGGGCTTATCGGGTATCTCGGCGCCTTATTTTGTTCCAAATGCGTCGAATTGTTTCATGCCCGGAGAAGGCGGTGGCAAAACTTCTCCACCCGCGGCGGTGTCCTTATTAAGGTCATCTCTTGGAACTGTAGCTGCATTACCAATAATCATGTGAGGAGCTAAGTTTCGTTAAAGAACTCCTCATGACGACCAAAGCTGATGCCCTTTGCCTCCTTGAGATTCGCTCTCCCAAAGTGGAAAAGATGATTACTTTAGCCTCTAGCTTAGGTTATGGCAACTACTTTATCGTTGATCCCTTGAGCTTTGCGGGTGGTCTTCTGTTGTGAGAATTATGAGATACCTACGGTATACTCATGATTTTGGACTGCACTACGTGTGATATCCAGCTGTACTTGAAGTGTATAGCGTGTTAACCGGATATCAAAAGGACGTTAAGTCCATGGGTGGCTACATGGTTGATGTGAGCCAGGGTAGTCAGTCAAGTGGAAATTCTCATGATATCTAGATCCATGATGGAATCTACGCTAAAAGCCTTAGACACATGTGTGTCATGAAAGGTTGAATGGCTATGCCATTTTTGTTGTGAATATTCCTGAGTTGGGAAACTCATACCTCCAATGTGTGGGCTTTGCGATAGTCAAGCCAAAATTGGTAGAGTATAGAGTTGTATTGTAAGTCTAGACTTATAAGTCGAAGACATAATACAATTAAACAATTTCTCACAACGGGTGTTGTCTTTGTTGACTATATGAGGTCAAAGGATAATGTAGCGGCCTCTAAATCTAAAGGTAACCTATGGTTGCTGAGAAATTGATACGAGGAATGAGTCTAAAGCCCTTGGTATAAAAATAAAATAGTGGATATCCAACCTAGCTGGCACCTAGGTTCAATAGGACAACTAAATTATGGAATGAAGCGCGTCATTGTGGTGGTTTTGCACTCCCTACCACTCCTTGTTGAAACAGTGACTCCCACACGAGGCTAGCATTATGATGCTTTAATGATTCGATTGTCATTTGACATATGTTGAGTATGCAATGTCAATTGACATATGTTGAGTTGCGGGAAACACGAGAAAGAATCACCTATGTGAGAGAGAAGTGAGGGTCGCTTCAAAGGAGAATTGAATTGGGCTCAATTCACTAGAAACTCTTGCAGAACCGGGAACGGTGACCCATGACCAAAATGGGCACAATCATGAGAACAATGCGTGGTTGGTAGGTTCCTGTGTGAGGTATATCAATGTCAATACAAACGGCAGTCGATTCAAAGACATCGCGTTCTACCCTACAGCAGTAGGGTATATAGATCTCACAAGGCAAAAGTTCAAAGGGTAACACCTACCTCTGCTATGCAGGAATCAACCGTTGAACATAGTTGTTTCTGTTTTTTTCTAAAATACCCGAAAACAATTTTCATTCATGCGGGGGATTGTTGGAAAAAAATGGCATAAATGGCATTTTAAGTGGCCATTTTGTGGTACAAATATATGTGGGGTCCACATCCGATTTAGGTCAGGTCAATGTGGATTCGGGTTCTTCGTAGTTAGACGAAGAGATCGATATATTGTACGCTCAAAATGGATAATTGGTGAATGAGAAATTGGTTCTCAAAGTAGACCGATTTGAAATGAAATTTGTGTGGGAAAAACTTTGAGTAAGCTTTTGTCCCACATTGGTTGGGAAAGAAGATTTGAACCACTATTTATACAAGGGCCCTTTCATGGCTTTATAACTTGTATAGCATAGATGCTCTCTCGCGCGAGGGGGGGGGGATGCAAATCAAATCCCAACGAGTTTTCCATCTCGTCGTTTGATCTCTTGCGGGCGAACAAGAACAACGATGTCACCTGACCTTTCGCGGCCTGCACGAGTGATATCTCGTAGCTTCAAGTGTAACTCGTAGTAACCTCTCGCAGCGACGTTTCACTTCCACTGTGATCGTTTATAAGAATGACCTTTATGGAATTAATTTGATTAATTCTAGTCATTATTTCTTATTAATGGAGTATTAGTGGGTGTAAATTCTTGCTAAGTGGGTGGAGGTTACATATAAAGGTTTAATGCCATGTTTAATGCTATTTATCTCTTCCTCCATTATATATTTCTAGGTTGAGCAACAAATTTATACAAGCTTGATAAGCCAAAAAAAAAAAAATCGCTCTGCAAAAGTGAATTTTCCACCTCGAAACTCGGCTCATCCTTCTTTTTAGCCACCTGAGTTTATCCCACGTTCTCGTTCGCTGGGTTCCCCAAGTTTGTGTGCTCAAATGCAAGAACCGTAGTACGTTTTATCCTAGGAAACCTAGACCGCAATGCTCCAGCACTATTGATTTCTAATTTTCCAATTCAAAGATTATTGAAGTTTGATTCTTCAAGACAATTGAGATTTATTTAGCTTATTTAATCTTTGCAATTTATTATCTATATATCTCATGTTGTATACATTTGAATTATTGTTCGACTAATTGTTACAAAGGGCCCATTATATTGTTCAATTGTAAGTCACTAAATTGATAATTAGAACCTTGAATCCGGCCGTAATTAATTAAGTGCTCTAAAATTACTAGAAATAGCATAATTTTTTATTATATGTGGATTTTTTGTTTGTGTTATGCAGATATATAGTCTAGCTAGCTTAAATGAACCGAGCTTGAGAGTTTGTTGGGTAGAATTTGTAGTCTTTCTAATTCTTATAATGTTGTGTTAGTAAATTAAATCCTAAGAGCTTGTTTAGGATTGCTTATTAGCTAGGAAAGTAATCAAAGAGCCTGGTTTGATTAACGACAAAGTAATGATAGATAGGTTGTTAGAGCTTATCAATAACCATAACCAATTTAGTAAAGAGTAAAGTTATTTTGTCTTGCAAATCAATGATTTGTCTTGTTAGAATGAATTAAATTGATATTATGCATTGGGTTGAGTATTAGTTGCTATTGGTTATTTGATATTTGATATTGTTTGTCGTTTTATTATTGCTATTTAAGTTTCAATTTTCATCTCATTCTTTATTAAGTTTTTGTTAAAAATAAGTCTAACCAATCTCTGTGGGTACGACTTTAGTAATCACTATTGTAATTCATATTTATTATTTGTTGGATTCAACACCCACCAACTATCATATACCCATTTATTTTGATTCCATTTTGAGAAAGAAAATAATAATTAGTTAGAGAAATAATCTTTAACTTTTATTATTGAAATTTTTTATAGATTGAAGAGAGGAAAAAAATTTGTTTATTTGCATAGTTTCTTATTTTTTATTTTAAAATTTGGAAAATAAATTACTCTCTCAAATTTTCACTTATTTATTTTCATTACATTTTTAGAAAAAATAATTATTATCGAGATTTTTTAAAAAAATAATTGAATAATGAAAAATAAACTTGTTTACTTGCATATTTTTTTCATTTTGAATATGGGAAAACATATTACTATCCTAAATATGTACGCATAAATTTTTATTCAATTTTTAGGAATCAAATAATCATGGCAAAAACTTGTGTGAGACCGTCTCACCATGAGACGGGTCGGGTCGGGTCGGATCAATATGCAATTGTAACACTTATACGCACAAATGTCATACTTATATGCTCAAATGTAATACTAATCAAGAATAAAATTTTTGTTACTTATAAGGGTAAATGTAATACTTTTAAGGAAAAATACAATACTTTTACATTTCAATTTAAAAGTATTACTTTTTTCCTCAAAAGTGTTATATTTGCCCTTATAAGTAAGGGGCACTTGTCAACATTACTTATTATGAAAAATGTATTACTTTTTCTCTTATAAGTAACAGAAATTGTATTCTTGATTAGTGTTATATTTGAGCATATAAGTATGACATTTGCACATCTAAGTATGACATTTGCATGGTGCTTTGACCCGATCGACCCGACCCGTCTTACGAATAAGGATCCGTGAGACGGTCTCACACAAATGTGACCCTAAAATTGAAGAATAGAATAAACAAACGAGGCTAATTCGGGCATTTTATGGTCAAAGCTACAAGAGAATTGTACGCTTGTGCAGGACTAGTAAGCGCACTGGCGAAAAGTTGCATTAGCACTGCCACGCTCATGCATCCCTTTGTACAGGGCTCCGTAAATCAGCCTTAATGAATTGAAGGCTTTATGAGGCTTAGGAGGTCAAGTTAGAAAGGGATTAAAGAAGTGTATAATTAATTATACATGGGTGACGTTAGAGAAAATAATGATTCAAGATTTTAGAAAAAGAAAAAGAAGGAGGAAGAAGAAAAAAAAAAAAACATTCACATAATCGCATCCTTCAAAAAAACTGACTTGCAAGATACCATTAATAATTCAATAATACGGTAAAAAGAGCTAAAGAAGTGTTGCAAGTAAGGAAGATTGAAGATGGATTAATGCTTTTGAATGAAAATTAAAGACTAAAGAAATATATTACTTTGTCTAGATAGTGAAATTGTTTGTTCTGTTTATACAAAAAGTCAATCACCTAATTAACCTCACCAACCAAATTAAAACACCTAATTTTAACACATAAAAGATAAATATTCATACATTTATTTTTAGAAAAACAAGAACATTAGTGTGAGATACTTTTCTGTCTTGAATAAATTTTAGTTTGAGACTCTAGTCTATAAAAAATAACAAATCTAAGTTAGGGCATAGCCCATTATTAATTGAAATCAAGAAGACAAATTACAGTTAAAATTTAAAATCTTATGATATTACTAAGTCAATCGCATCGCATGATGAACTTCACTGGATTGGAGTTGCCAATTACGACAAAACATTGATCATATCAAGATGGATATATATAGTAACAAAATTGGCACTGCGACACTAATCTGCACGAAGCAGTGCAGGTGTGACAAGTGGTGTCTTCAAGTATAGAGTAGTGTCCATGGCTTTGCATGCCAATGCACTCGTGGCATCATCTCTGTTGCCTCTCTATCTGCATCCAATTCATCAAATATATCAAAGCAATGATACCCAATACTTCTATCACTTTCATTCACAAATAATTTTAAGTCTTCTCATTTATCTTTCATTTCTTGCATTTGTCTGCTTAATTTCCATACTGATCCCCAGACCATATAGCCTACAGTTCATGATAATGTCTTTGAAAGTAGAAAAGGGTTTCTTGAAAGCTTTGGCAAATCGGCTGAAAGGGAATTCTTCTTCTTCTGCCTCCTACGCCACGGCAGCATCAGATCCCCACGGCCACGCCAAATCTGGGTCGTCGGTGCTGAAGGGAGAGTTTTTCCCGGTGTACGTGGCGGTGGGGATGATAGCTTTGTCGGCGGGATTCGGCATCCACACCGCCAGGCACCAGCTCAGCCGGTCGCCTAATGTGTACGTGAAGAAGTCGAGGAGGGAGACGGTGCCGGAAGTGGTGGAGCCGGAGCAGGTGGTGGAGGACGCCGATAACTTCATCAACAAGTCTTTCTTCCGGAAGGTTGCTCATGTCCAGGACTCCGATCGTCAACAAGTCATGCCTGATCCTATCCGAGGAGATGTTTTCGTTAGGTATATATCTTCATATATACATGCATTGATTCTTGAATTTAATTGTTACTTTTGTTTTTTTGTTGTTGACCTAAAAGGTTGGATCCCATCCAACTTAAGACTGAGTAAATGTATATGACGGTAACTCTTTGGCTTTACAGACATGACTAAATGCAGGCACATTAATAGATCTATCTATTTTTGGCATAATTCACATCTTGTAGTTCAAATACTTTTTAGTGTCAGCTGTTTATTGATTCAGTGAGCTTTACAGACATGGCTAAATGCAGGCACATTAATAGATCTGTCTATTTTTGGCATAATTCACATCTGGTCATTCAAATACTTTTTAGTGTCAGCTGTTTATTGATTCAGTTTTAGCTATGCCCGGGCAAATTGCTTTTTTTTTTTTTTTTTTTTTAGCCTTGAAGAGTCAAGTCCAAGTCCAGTATCTTATCATGCACGTGATATCACCAAGATCTGACAAATTGTATAACACTGCAGGAAACCCAAGGCAGAGACATTGAAATCAGTGGGAGTAGAGTGAATCCGGATCGGATGACTGTAACGATGACTCAAAAAATATTTCCGACTACCTTAATTAGCTCATGATAACTGTGACACTCTTTATAAGATCTTTCTTGTTTTGGGTTGGTTTTTGTGCTTTTCTACCTAAAGTATGACTTAATACTACTAGAATGTTTTAATCCTCACGTCAAGTGAAATGCTTCAAACGTAATTTTGTTATTCAATTCATCTTTTTTATTGATTTTTAAGTAATCCTTTTTATTGATTCAATAGTGATAAAAATTTCTTACGAAGTAAAAAATAATTTCTTTTTGTAAATTAGTAAAGCAATACAAAATTAATAAATATATAAACTACGCTACTACACGTACAATTTAAAACAACTCAAATTATGCATGTTAAAAGAAAAGTACTGTGTATTTAACCACCAAAACTAGAAATATAATTTAAACGAAAAAAGGAAATCAAAGAACTCTGAATCATTGTGCACTAGAGTTTACTATGAGTATTCTAGAATCCAGTTTACACTATGTAGGTGAAAGTAAGTTGATATATCAAATTATAACGAAAATAAGGAATATAATTTTTTTTAAAAATTAATCCCAACTAAAATTTGGTACGAAACAAAAGATATAATTTATAAATTTATTTATACAAACATAAATATATAACGAGAACAGAGTTTTATAATTTTGAATATAAACTTAATGGAAGAAATGAGGAAAGATGCAAGCATTTTTTAAAAAATTGATTCTGCCTTCGGAGTATTTTATCCTCAATTTTTAGAATAAAATAATATATTATGATTTAACCTTTGAGCATTGAAATAAATAATTAAGGAAAAGACTAAAGTAGATTATGATTTAATCTTGGCTAAAGTGTCATCTCGCACCATGAACTATATCCGATTATTCATGCCGCACCTTAAACTTTCATAACTTATATATCGAGCTACAAACTAAAATTTTTTGTTCGCCTAGAACTTTTTGCAGGTTTCCCGTCTTCTTGCTGACATAGCGCCGATTTCCTGCTGACGTGGCGTTTTTCTTAACTTTATGTTGACTAGGTAAGCATTTACATTTTTTAAAATAAATCAACGCCTGATTTGAAAATAAATAAATAAAATCCCCCCAAATCGTCTAATTCCCCCAATTTTCTTCTCTTTTCTTTTTTTCTTTCCAGTATTCACTCCCTGGTTCTGCATATTTTCACTCCCTGGTTCCGCATATTTTCACTCCCCATCCCAACATTAAATTGAGCAGTAGCATAAGCTAGATTCAGAGCACCAGCATAGTTCAGTTTATTCCCATTCTCAACAACAACAACATTCTTATTCACATAATTAAATTTTGCATTTGCATTCACAGATTTTACATTATTCTCAATGGCATTTCCACAAACAGTTGGCATACACAAGGTCTCCTTATATAATCCTTCACAATTGGCATCCACTTCGACAGTATTATTCACAGGCTTCATATTTTCTGCACTATTAAAGACATTTTCACAAACTTTGAGGACAAGGCCAGACTCTCAGGACTCCTCAAATTTTCAATCAACTCAGACTCAATATTAACACCTAAATATTCAAAAAACTATGTCAATTCCTATACAGCAACAACAAGAGTTCATCCATACTTACAATCCTAACGTAAATATGAAAAAAAAAAATGTAACTACTTGAAAGAAACGCAAAGCAGAAGCTAGAGATGCCGCACCGCTGGAGGGAGGTAGTAGCCGGTCTTATGACGCCGATACGCTGGTCGGAGGTGGTTGCTCAACCTTTGGGGGGATTTGTTTCTTCTTTTTACTTTTTTTTTTTTTTTTTTCAAATCAGACGTTGATTGGTTTTTGTTTTTTATTTTGTTTATTTGTTTTATTTTTAAAAATGTAAATTCTTACCTGGATAACATAAAGTTAAGAAAAATGTCACATAAGCATGAAATCGGCGCCATGTCAGCAGGAAGACTGGGAAACCTGCAAAAAGTTTTAGGCGAACAAAAATTTTTAGTTTGTGGCTCGATATATACGTTATGAAAGTTTAGGGTGCGGCATGAATAATCGGATATAGTTCGCGGGATGACACTTTAGCATTTAATCTTTGAGCATTCAAATAAATAATTAAGTCTGACGAACAACATGCGAGAACTTCACTATTTTATTTATCGGAAGTGTAAGTTTTTGTAGGAAAAATTTTTCAGAGAGCAAGAGAGGAACACCACAATATTTATTTTAGGTGTTCAAAATCATTAAATCAGTACCAAACAATTTGTCTAACACCAAGCATTTATAAGAGAAAAAAGATTTAAGAACATTAATCAATGACATTAACATCTAAAAAGTAAATTTAAATTTGTAATAACATTCATAATAGCACAGCTAAATATCTCAAATAAATTCAGATTTGTAACCTTCATAATAGACACAACCATTACGATTATGAAAAGTAGTTCCAGAATGATATGCCATTACGATTGTGTAAAGTAATTCCAGAACGATATGCCATTACTATTGTAAAAAGTAGTTCCAGGATGATATTCCGAGAAATCATCTAAGAAGTATACTTCGAGCAATACCATGTGATACTATAAATTCATCCACGTCTATAATAAGTATGAAAATTGTATGAACAATGGAGAAAAAATAAATAAGTTAGCTCTCAATTCATTTCTTTATTGATTGATCTTAAACAAGCTAGAGAGAGGAGAGAGCATGGTTCCCTGGGTATTCTAGAGAGAGGAAGAAAAGGGAAAAAGTTCTTTAATTGAAAGACTAAAGTCCTTTATATAGGCCCAAAAGCCATCCCGTTGACTTTGACCTTGACCCGAACCGTTTGACCTCGACCTGACCACAAAATGAGATCGTGAACGTATAGGGAGGTAAAACTGGGGTATATTTCCTATCAAGTAGCCTCCTAGTTCGTGCCCTAACATCGAGTCAATGAAAAAGGGTTCGGGCTGGAGACTAACCTTACGGTCCGTGACTTACGTCGGTTGCCTTGTTAAAAACCTTAGACTAAGAAAAAATACAATGGGAAAAAAATCTTAGCCAAGTAAAAAAGAGCGCAACCTTTAAGTGCCAATGAAGAAGAGTTCGGGCTGGAAAAACTGACCGTATAGTCCGTGACTTATGCCGGTTGCCTCATTAAAAACCTTAGACTAAGAAAAAACCCAATGGAAAAAAAATCTTAGCCAAGGAAAAAAGAGCGCAACCTTTAAGCGCCAATGAAGAAGAGCTCGAGCTGGAAAAATTAACCGTATAGTCCGTGACTTATGCCAGTTGCCTCGTTAAAAACCTTAGACAAGAAAAAACCCAATGGCAAAAAATCTTAGCCAAGTAAAAAGGAGCACAACCTTAAGTAGTCTTTTGGACTATAAGGGTCGACCGAACTCTACCGATCAAGGGATCGGATTTCACCAATCAGGAGATTGGATTTTATATGAGATCTAGCGATAAAGTCTTACCAATCAAGGGATTATTCACGGTCCAAAGACCTTTATTGATCTTACCGATCACAAATGGGAATACTACTTCTCCCAATGCCCTATACTCGTGCTAACTGGTCGTAACTGGTTTGAGCTCAGTCAGACCTCGATCTAGATTACTTGGTCACAAGGTTGTTCTTAGCCGATCGCGCTTGGTTGATTTTGATTACCACGTTAATCATTATAACGGGTTTTTGGAAATCGAAACCATTTGAACGGGGTATTTTTTTCCCTTTTTATGCTCGGTTTAGGAACCGAGAATCCCAAGTGGAGGGATACTATGAGACTCGAAAGTCTAATGAGACCGTGAAGGTTAATATGCTCGGGAATCATGTTATGGTATGTTATAGCCACCAAGGTCCCTTTGCTCGGGAGGTGTATTACCGTCGAATATTGCTTCAGTGAGCTCCGTAAGTTGAGGGAGTTACCCTACAATTGCCCTACAATCCTACCAGTAGCCCCCCACTCCCTATGTTGCAAGAATCGTCAACGCAAGGGAGTAACTAGGACGGTCTCCCTAGTTCGTTTTCAATTTCAACTACGATCGGGAAGTGAGTCGGTCGAGTTCACGGTGCCGACGTATCGGACAATGCTTTATAGTATCGGTGGTCGATTTACCTAACTCGTAGGACTTTGGGGATTCACGAGGTTTAATCTTACCGATCAAGGGATCGGACCTCTACCAAGATAAAGGGTTTGAATGCCACCGATTGAGCAATTGGATTTTTAATGAGACAAAGCGATCAATTTCTACCAATCAAGATATTGGAATTACCTGGGGCGGGAAGTTCGACTTGGCGTGCTCAATTGCCTACTTCGTAGGGCTTAATGCCGGGATGGTGGCGATGCCGACCTAATCGGGCTTATAGCGCCGGTGGTGGTAATGCCGACCTAACCGGACTTAACCGCCTACTATATAGGACTTATGTCGAGATATAGTCTCAGGCTCATCGTGCCGATGGTGGCAACGCCGATCTAATCGGGCTTATAGTGCCGGTGGTGGTAATGCCGACCTAACCAGACTTAACCGCCTACTATGTAGGACTTATGATGAGATATGGTCTCGGGCTTATTGTGCCGATGGTGGCAACACAGACTTAATTGGGCTTATAGCGACGGTGGTGGTGATGCCGACTCAACCGGACTTGGTTGCCTACTAGGTAGGGCTTATACCGAGGTATGGTCTCGGGCTTACAGGGCCGGTTGATATAATCTCAATTGTGCATATTTTTCTAATGAATTTGAATCAACTTTTGAGCTTAAATGTATTAAATTGCTATCTCTAATGCATATTCCTTGCTTTCTCAATTAGATATGGTTTCATTCTTGATTTGAGTGTTTTATGGTGTTTGTTAGTGTTTTGAAACCATTTTAGATCAAATGCAAAGCAAGGGAACATTTAAAGACATGTTTGAGAGTCAAAATGGATGAAGAATGCTTACATTGAGGCCTCGACGCGTCCAGGATCAGATTAGACACGTCCAGAATTTCCAGCGTGCAACGTTGTTGAGCCAAGGTCAGGGCTCGACGCGTCGAGAATCCTGTGACAGCACAGATTTCTGTTGCGCGGAATTGCTTATTTTGCCCCTATTTTTGCTCCCACTATATAAGGCTCATTTTCTCAAAACCCTAGACCTAAGCTGCGTTTTTAGGAGGCAAAAAAGAGTGAGTGAAAGGTGTTGTCTCTTCAATGGAGTGAAGGAGGGATCCACCACTTTTGGAGAAGAAGATAGTCATGTTGAGGAGCTATAAAGGCTTTGGGAGGAAGAAGGAAAGCTTGGAAAGCTATATTCGGGAGAATTTCCTTTCCTTTCCTTTACTTTCTTAGTCTTTGTAAACTCTTTATTACTTGAGCTTTAAATTCAATACTAGCCATGAGTGGCTAAACTTATTTGGGATTTTTGGGTGATAGGTGTTTATGAATCCTATTTGCCTTGTTCTTCATGTTTAATGATATGTTTATATTTGGGTTTTATAACTTATGATGCAATTGTGATTTCTATTGTGATGCTTGTGATTAAAGGCCTAAATTACTTGTATCTTGCTATAGTTGTGTCTTAATGTGAGTTAGGGCATATATTAGAGCACTCACTTTTGCACTTGACTTTTGCACCTTGGGAGAGGGCAAACTTGTTAAGGGATTTCGTTTAGATTGCTTGTTCTTGATTAGTTCTTTATTGTGGGTTTGAATTATGGGAGTAATTCCTTCCCCTTTGTGAATGCAATCATCCGCATTTGTTAGAACCCAAATTACATATCTCACCTTAGTTTGGCATTAGGAGATTAAACACTTAAACCCGGAAATCCCACTCTCTCTATATTGTTTTCTTCAACTAGCTTTCATTATTCTATTTTATTACAATATTTGCAACCGTTCAAACACCATTTTCGATAGGATTAGCTTCATAAGAATATGTTAGTAACTAGTGTTCGATACGCCCCGCTTCCCTGTGGATCGATACCCCGGAATACTCCGGGTATTTGAATTGTTATGAAAATATGCTACAATCACCGGTGGTGACAGTACCAACCTAACCGGGCTTCATACAAGACTAATCTGCGTACATGATCATGCTACAATCTATAAAGCAAAGTAAATGATGGTAATTCTTCCTCGTCGGTACGAAGACCGTAGTTTTTTCCGACTTTTCGGTCGCAATCGATCTTAACGATCGTAAATGGGCACCTTACTCCCCACGCCCTATAAACAGGCAAATAAACAGGCACCTTACTCCCGTGGTGGGCACCTTACTCCCACAAATTGGTCCGAGGACGATAACTAGAACCTTGCTCCCGTAGTGAGCACCTTACTCCCACAGATCAGTCCTAGGACCATAACGGACACCTTGCTCTAGTGGTGCGCACCATACTCTTACAGATTGGTCCAAGGACCTGAACGGGCACCTTACTCCCGTAGTGGGCACCTTACTCCAACAGGTCGGTCCAAGGACCATAACAGGCATCTTGCTCCCATGGTGGGCACCTTACTCCCGTAGATTGGTTTGACGACCGTGACGGGCACCTTGCTCCCGTAGTTTTTTCCAACTTTTCGGTCGTAGCATTTTTTTGATCGTCGTCGCAAATCGGTCTGAGAATCAGTAAAAAATACCTAGTTCGTAGGACTTATGTCGAGATTAAATCCTGGACTTACAATGCCAGTGGTGGACGGGCCGACCTAACCGGACTTATTACATATATTTTGCTATTACAACTTTTTAAGTATAGGCCTATAACTTATACAAATTACAATTTAGGCTATACCTTTTACAATTTCAAACCACTATCATAATTTACAAATTCAAAATTCGAATAATATGCCTGCAGCTTTGTCCATACCAAATGAGCTAGATGTTTAGGAAACTCTTGTTTGGTGGAGAATTTCAAACCGTTCGATTTAACTCGTGGTAGCCACACGATCAAGAAGCTGAGTGGACGAGGCAAAGCTTTTAGATTTCCGATCACCAGGGTTGCCATCTGTTGGCTTTGTGCACTCGACAAATGCTCGGGAACTCTATGGTGCTGGTCATTGGTACCTCTAGGTAAATAAAGTTCTGAGCACGCCGGGGTATAGTGATGAGCAGAGTTGCGGTACCTGCGTACAACGCAGATTTGGAAGTTCCAGGCATCCGAGTAGGTCCTGATCCTAGCTGAGATCTTGGTGTAGCAAAGTCATGCATACAATCTTCCGGTCTAGAGGTTTACCAGCTTTTAAGAACTTGCTGGGTGTTGTGGCGTAGGCAACCGCTGCTAGAGCTTGGTGAGTTGACGATATATATACTAATCAAGGGCTCGGTGACCAGACTCGAACTCTCCGTTCAAACAAGAGCAGGGGTATTGAGGTGGAGCTTTAGCTGTTCGGTGGTGCTCGGGTCCGTCTTCATGAAGGTGCTGATATATTATCCCGTTAATAATCTTGAAGCCATATAAATCCGGGGATGAGCTGCGATGATCAGACCATGAGAAACAGGACGTGGGCCTTGTGCTCGAGAAATAGTTCAGAGATTACTCAAAAGTTGTAAACTCAAACTGTAGGGCCAGGTCGTTAACAATGCCTGCAAGAACTTAAATCCGGCGGATTGATCCTTGGCCAAATTGAGTCGACTAAGCACTATAACCGGAGAAGTCGGGACTGTCAAAGTGATAGAACCATGTTCCAAAATTTTATTCTCCACAGGAATGGTTTACTACCAGACGAAGCTTTAGTGGTGGACACTACAACCAAGTTCCATAGCTTTTTAAGCTGGCCTACCACTCTCATGCTATAGTCTCGGGCAATAATTGGCAGGTGCTACAAATCATCACTCCAATTTTCGGTGTAGACAATTCCACAATTGGAGGAATCCGGTTGGTCGTAGATGGAATCACTATGCTCCCATAGTGATCGGGAATGTTGTCCGACCGGGAATGTTGTTGTGCGCTGGCCGATTATTCGACAATGAAGTTGCCAAGAAAGATACAACTCGATCAAATAAGAGGGCGGGGAATTTTCTAACTTTTCCGAGGAAACCGCTCGGTGTTCAGTGTCAGCTATTAACTCCAATGAAGTCGGAAACAGCACAGTGCTATAACCGGTTTCAGCTAGAAGTCTGTGTCGGGAAAATTCAAGACCATAAGTGAGTTTGTTAGCGCGCTCATCTGCCTTAGGTCAGCAATGAGTCTGATCACGACTATCTACTCGACGGAAGTTGGTTTGAGGAATGACATAACAGATTTTGACTCTCTGTTCAAAAGGTCGGATACCGTTTAAGATCAACTAGGCTCAAAGAATATGCTCGGAGGGAAGTCATCTTAGGTCCAGTGGCACGAAGTTTAGCTCGGGCGCAAAGTTGGCCGGTGAAATCTGTACGGATAAAAGCGGTGATGGGATATTTTCATGCCTTTAAAACTGACCGGGAGTTCTCTATGTTTACAATTGACTGGAACTGTGCTTCTTTACAATTGACCGGGAGGTCTCTGTCTTGATCGAAATGGAGCCAAACGATGAACATATTCGTTGTAACCAGTGCAGCAAGAGACATGCTCGGCGATGGTTCTAAAACCTATTTAAGGCTTCCGACCACCAGAACACAATAAGTAAAATACAGAGATGGTCGGCTGGTGGTGCGCTTGATCGTTTTGAAATGGCTTGAAGACAAATCCCGGTCATCGTGTAGGAGTAGCCCGGGGTCTCGATCATGAAGTTAATCGGCTGACAAGGTGAAGTTACTAAAATCCTAGTAGTTGCTGACCTCTCCGAGCAGCGAACATAGTTCCGACGCGATTATATGATCGGAAGGTGATCGGGTTCTCCACTCTATCTTGCAAATCAGAATCCATGACTGGGTTATAAGAGGTCTTCGCGGGTGCCTTTTTAAAACTCCCAATCAAGAACAAATTACGATCTGCCTCCGGAAGACTTCCGACCACTAACATTCATCCTTGACACTTGTTGGATGGAAAGGTAGAGCGACGATCATCTGCATGCAAACTCTTAAGCAGCGACAAGTACTAATATTGGCTTGCAGCTTGCGATGATGATCAGTGAAACTTGATTCCGGGCAAATACATAAGAACCAACCTTTCTCCGCTCTAAAAAATGTAGGACTTCAGTAGCTTGGAGGTCGGGGAAAAAGTGTATGTCACTCTGTTTGGTTGAGAAACTGCCCAGTGAACAAGATGAACGCAGCATGCACTATTTGTATCCACAAGTTGGAGCTTACCATCGTAGTGGTCTCACACCTTTCTCAGGCTTGGGAAGGTGTCAATCACCGGAAGACTTGACGGAGTATGATCTGAATATTCATCACGTCATTGGTGTTTGATCGTTCATTAATCAAAGACTTAAAACCTGCGAGTCGATCTCTAGTCAATTTAATACCTATTGGAATCCCAAGCTTGTCGCGATTGGTGGTGCTCGAGCAAAGACATCTATTTGCTAAAGCTTACGGAGATCGCTACAGGAAACCATTTTGGCCACCACTCCGCTTAGGTCGAATTATAATCAAGACTGTTTGTAGACTGGCCAATTCATGCTGTTGTCCATTGCTTGCAGCCCGGGAAGACCACCAATGAGTAGCTGATAGATAATGTCTCACTCGGTTGGTCTACTTCTTTATGGTTGGCCTTTAGTAGTGAATCCGGGGAGATCATCTGAAAACTAAATGAGCGCCTCAACACCTCAGTCACGTAACATCTACATGTGAATGGGTGTGCGCACACTCACCATTTAAACGTAAATCGAGTTTTGGGTGATGATTGAGACTGGTGCTGACCACCCGGAAGCTTGACCAAGATCGGCATGAAACAGGGCTAGTAGGTTGTTGAGCTTAATCAACGCTATTGGAATCATGCCCGGCAATGCTAGCTTATCCAAGGTGACAACTCGGGAAGCTCTAGGAAAGCTTGGTGAAGCTCAAATAATTGATCTGGGTTGCTTAACCAGTGGTTTTAGCTCGGGGATGTTCGGTTCTTCTTTAATCCACTGAACTGGCAGTGACCTTTTAATGCTATGCGCGGGCAGACAATAACGAACAAATTGAGTTACGACGACTCTCTAGTTAAGTGTTAATTGTAGCTAACGATCGCATGAGCGCTCGACAATCGCATCTGACCAAAGTTAGGATTAATCACAGCACGCGATCATGAGGTTAGTCAGCCACCCAAACGAAGTGGCAGTTGGAGTTCAACTTGGTTTTGATTCCTGGAGCGAGGAATATCTTTCATTTCCCATCACTCTATCTAAGAGTTGCCAGTTTAGACATGCTCAGGGAAGCATAACCAGGTCGGAGCTCAAACTCGGATCATTGCTTAGGGTCCTCGAACCAAGAAACTTAGTCATCCCCTCAATCGCATGCTCGATCGGTGATCTGTTTAATTGCTTGTTCTGCGACTGACGGGGACTACCCGAACTCTTGGTGACAGTAAAAATGTTACCGGAGTATATTCATATAAGTGAAGTACAATGATTTAGTACAAGAATGTTTGTGTGTCAGAAACAGAGCCCCCTCCCTTGCTACATGAACTTCCCTTTTATACTAACGACCACCATAATGAGCACTAATAGCCTCCTAATAAGTGCAACGGTTCCTCTCCATAAGTGCCCAACAACGACTCCTCTCTATAAAGTCCGATTCCTCAATAATTGTTGTGCGCTCCTTCGTAACGATTCTTTGATGAGGCAGACCCCAAGAACCGTTATTTCTTCCTAAGTGACGGATGCTTTAATGGGTTGGACATACCGGGTCGGATCTAATATCTTGGCCAATTATCCTATAACTAGCCCCCAACTCCTAAGTTGAGAGCGCATCGGAGTTAACTAGGGAGTAATAATAGTGCACCTTCAGGTGGTGAGATTTGAAATTAAAAAAAAAAAAACCGTGAGCAATAATTAAAACATTGGAGTCCCAAAGAAATTAATTGCACCGCAAACTTTTTGAGAAGACCCAAGTCGGCCACCACCCAAATAATTACTGCAACAATTGAAATCCTTTTCCAAGATGGTCGTCGCCAAGTTAAGTCAGCCTCTGATGACCGGATGAAAAAGACACTAACGTATGCCGTCGCCAAGTTGAGTCAGCTTCCAATGACCAGATGAAAAATACATTAGCATTTCTTCCAATCGGAAATCACGTGTCGTTGTAGAACTCAACTCCAACATAAACAGACTCCAAGGAGCTATCTCAGTTCAGTAATGTCCATATAATCACGTTGAACTCAACCTAAGCAACATCAAGAACAACCAGTCACCGAAAAAAACATTAGAGCATTCTATGTATAATCACCAGGCCACCATGACCATAATAAATGCAAAACGATGGATGACAGGTGCCAAAAGTACCTACTTTTAGGGTCGATGCAAATCGATGTGTGGTGTTTAAGCTTTGATGTGCTAACAATTGTGATATTGCTACTTTTAGAATGTTTTGGAAGTAATTCACTAGGTTCGGGGATGTGAAGAGGTCATGAGACGATGCATAAGATCAACGAGAAGAATGACTGACCGTGGTACACTCGAAACCAACTCGCGCAAGCAAAGAAACAAAAAAAGGAGGGAAGACACCCTGTCCACGCCAGTCCCACGCGTGCAGCTGTCGTGGAACCTTTCCAATAACATCCCACCCCAAGCGTCCACACGTGGACGTGGTGTGGACGGGCCACTTAAGGCCTAGGCGCGGGAAGTATTTAAAGCAGGCGAATTCAGCTTGGAGAAGGAGTTCACTTCAGTTCTAAAATTCCATTTCTTAGTTTAGAGAGTTTACGTTGAGATCCTAGAGAGAGAAAGTTGAAAGAGCCAAGGTTTGAGGAAGATCAAGTGTAGAATACAATTTTAGCATTCATTTTGGTAATCCATTGCAATTTCCTTATAGTAATTCTTTTAATTCCTAATTCTTTTAATTCCTATCTTGTGATCTTAATTTCTTTTCTTTGAGTTGTGACTTGAATCTTGTCAGTTTTACACTCTTGCTTTTGTGATTGAAATTGGGATGATAATGTTGTTAAACATGATTGTTAGTGGCTAGTTCCTTAGGATCTTGCACTCATGATTTGAGATTGTTGAAATGAGAGTTTGATTTGCCTTGTTCTAGCTATGTTGTGGGTAGAATTATAATTGATCTTATGGAATCGAGGGCCCCGATCTCACCAAGAGTCTTAGATCACACACTTGGTGAGATATCGCAAGTATGTAAGAGCTTGATGCTCACATCTCTTGCCCTTTATTTGGAAGGATGAGGTCCGGAGGGGATTCGTAGAATAAGTGTTCGATGAAATTTCCCAACCGAATGAGGATTGGGAGTCTGAGTGTGACGCCGCTCGGTATTGTGCGCGTAGTCCCTCTTGATAGACCAAGTGGCCCTTACCGTAGCCCAAGCGTGCAACATCCGACGAATCCTAATCTTATCTGCCTTACTTTGATTGTGTTTTAGTCTATTCGCATTACCTTTTTAAACTAATGCTTTGTGTTTCTTTCGTTCCCAAGTTGTTTCGGTAGTTAGCGGTAGACCGACTAAACTCTTCAATTTGCCATCCTTGTGAACACGACACTCGGGGAACTTCTTCCTCGTTTTACCACCTCCACACCACCACTAAACAAACACGCTTCAATGGACGAACACTACCGAACGGGATCGAGAACCGCCGAACGGGATCGGCCATGGTGGCCTCCACCATGGCCGAGGCGCAGCCTCGTTTTTTTTTGTTTTTATTTTTTGTGTTTTTTTTTAGTTTTAGTTTTTTTTATTTGTTTTTTTTTTGTGTGTGTGCCCTCTCATAGCTTACTTTGGCCGACCGTAGGCTCGGTCAAAGGTTTGTTCCCCTGTAGGGTAGTGAGCGAGGTCAGGCCCCGTACCATCCCTTAGAGGATAGCGTTTTGGTAATTAAGCCATGAGCTCGGTTTATAAAACGCCTTTCCGTCGGGTAGCTAGCAGGATCGGATCCTGTGCTGGCCCTTAGGGAATAGAGTTTGCGATTTTATTTTTTTGATTTGATTAAGAATAAACTGTGACCGAGGCGCGGCCTCTTCTATTGTGACCGAGGCGCGACCTTGAATGATTAAGAACAGATCGTGGCCGAGGCGTGACCTCTTCTAATGTGTCCGATGCGATCTCAACCTTGCATGACCGAGACGTCCTCGGCCTTGTGTTCCCTTTCTCCGCGGGGACTCCAC
Organism: Ipomoea triloba; assembly: GCF_003576645.1. Classification (NCBI taxonomy): domain Eukaryota; kingdom Viridiplantae; phylum Streptophyta; class Magnoliopsida; order Solanales; family Convolvulaceae; genus Ipomoea; species Ipomoea triloba. The sequence goes on from NC_044917.1 coordinate 22,098,685, forward strand.
CTCTACTTCTTGAGTTGATTTGATTAAGAACATACCGTGGCCGAGGCACGTCCTCTTCCATCGTGGCTGAGGCAGTCTTGTCCAAGCGTTCTCTCTCTCCGTGGGGGCTCCACATCTACTTCTTGAGGGCGCAGTGGGGGAGCTTATCCTCTACTAGCTGAGCCAGCGTCGCTGCTTACTGAATGACCTGAGCAGGCGCTTGGAGATCCACGACATGGATGTGACTGCGGCGCGTGGCCTCCATCTACGATTGTGCTGAATGACTTGAGCAGGCGCTAATCGCTTGGATATCCATGGCATAGACGGGAGCGTGGCACGCGGCCCCCATCCACGATTGTTGTTGAGCTGGCTACAAAGATGCCCCTCACGGCCATGGTTGCCGTTGCAGTTTAAGTAACAGGAACCATGGGAAAGCTGCTAGATCCTGATCGAGCCATCTCCAGTGATAAGTTAATTTTGGTAATGTGTGAAGTGTTGCTTGAGATTTGATCTTGGCTCTCAATGAAAGCACCGGTGACGGTAAAAATGTTACCGGAGTATCTACTATACTAATAAGAGCTAAAGAGAGTTAGGCCTAAAATGGGTAGAAAAAATGGCAGTCAAATTATTTAATCAAATGGATGGTTCAGATGAATTATTTAATCAAATAGATGGTTAAGATAATTCAAATTAATATTATTAATAGAGATTACCTAATTTAACCCTACTTTTATGATTATCCGTTAAGTTTTCCGTTAAATATTCTCTTCTCCGTTAATATTCCGTTAACTTTTAACTTACCCATTAATTTATATAAGAAATGTCTTAGGTTCGAACCTCATCTCAAATTCTCAATCAAATTTGACATAATTAAGTTTCTCACTCTATTTTACTCTTATTAAATTAAATAAATTAGTAGCTACAACAAAAAATTATACATATGTATTTCTTTAATTTAGAATTATGTGTCTACAATACCTTTATTTGAAAAAATTATTCATTATCAAAAAATTAAATTAAATAAGAGAAATAATTTCATTAGTTATATTGTCTTTATTTTCTCTCATGCAAAGATTCTTTATATTCAAATTTATCAATTGATATTCATTACATTGTCCATTATTTTATTTTTACAATATCTTGTAATTAAATATCAAAGTTATAGTACAAAATAATGTTATATATTTATTTACCAAGTATTTTATTAATACTACGAAAAAAAAATTAAAATAATTTGAAGCTAATTAGATTAACTACTTGGGGATTGGTTGACAAAGAGAGTACTCAAATAATAACCCAACAAATTGAAGTGGAATCACTCTATTTTACTCTTATTGAATTAAATAAATTAGTAGTTACACCAAAAAATGATACATATGTATTTCTTTAATACCATGAAAAAAATAAAAAAATATAGTTTGAAACCAATCATATTAATTACTTGGGGGATTTGTTGACAATGAAAGTACTCAAATAACCCATTACCCAACAAATTGAAGCGAGAAACTACCTTTTAATATCTTTGGAATACATAATATTTTAAATTTTCAAATTTGTATTAATTTATTTAATCTTTTTTCTTAAACTAGAGATTTCTTTATCCAAAATAACTCATTCAACAATAATGGTTGAACTAAATAAACCCCAAGCAGAACACCTAAAGGAAAGTCCATAGCTCCTATATCATAATCTCATTGCATGACGTTGTCATCTATGCTCCGAATTGCAAATAACACACTACCAACAAAAAGGAAGAGAACAAATAGTAAAGATGAAGACAATGACAATGTTACTCAAAAGAGAATTAAGAACCACTTAGAAAAATTCAAATTAAAAGTAGTATTTATTTAGACTATCATTTTTAGACCAAATATTTAGACTATCGATTTTACAAGGTTGCAAACAATTATCTTAGTAATAATTATAATGAATTTTCTATATTATCTTGGATTCATATACTTTGAGTTAGATATTTAAATAAAAACGTTCGACACTCAATTACCCATGTATAAAATTCTCCTATATAATCTTTCATTGATATACTTTCAAATATTTATTTAAATATAAACATTGGGCATTAACCAATTCGCGCAATGCGTGTATGAAACTAGTATTCATATAAGTGAAGTACAATGATTTAGTACAAGAATGTTTGTGTGTCAGAAACAGAGCCCCATCCCTTGCTATATGAGCTCCCCTTTTATACTAACAACCACCATAATGAGCACTAACAGCCTCCTAATAAGTGTAACGGCTCCTCTCCATAAGTGCCTGGCAACGACTTCTCTCCATAAGTGTCTGATTCCTCAATAATTGTTGTGCGCACCTTCGTAACGGTTCTTTGATGAGGCAGGCCCCAAGAACTGTTATTTCTTCCTAAGTGACAGATGCTTTAATGGGTTAGACATACCGGGTCGAATCCAGTATCTTGCCCAATTATCCTGTCACTTGGTTACCGGGGGTCCTCTTTCACCAATCAGCTTGCATGCATTTATTTGATTTTCTTTTCCGTTTTCTCTTTCCTTCAACTACCTTGGTTCTCACAATCTACCGCCACACCCTCCAATTAGCTTGCATGCATTAATAAATTTTGATTTTCTTTGATTTTATATTCCACCGCCACCTTCAACCAATCAAAATGAGCCGGTGGATCTCGTGAGGTGAAGGAAGAAGTTGATAGAACAACTACTGTGATTTTTGATATCAGGCATCTGAGAGATTATGCCAACAATGTGACCCATGATTTGAATTCATAGAGGGGACGACAGAATGGTTGGCAGCCCAAATCCATTATAGCTCCATATACGAGAGCAGTTAACACCAATATACAACCATATGACGGTCTGGATGAGATGAACAGGGGGATGGCGGTGATGTAGAGCAGCAACGTCGTCTTGTAGCTTCCTCGTCCGGTTTGCACAGGCGGTAGAATGGCCTCTGTCGGATGCTCGGAGTCACAATAGTCAAACAAAGAAAATGACCCAAACAGATTTAGCAATCAGTTCTGGGAGACCTGAACGAAGCACAGATTCGACTACGAAACAGAGAGGGACTTTTTTTCCTATGATTGTAGGAACGTAGCTTTTTCTTGTCGCAAGTCTCCACAGACGGCACCATTTTGATACCGTAAATTCATCCACGTCTATAATACGTATGGAAATTGTATGAACAATGGTGAAAAAATAAATAAGTTAGCTCTTAATTCATCTCTTTATTGATTGATCTTGAACAAGCTAGAGAGAGGAGAGAGCATGGTTCCCTAGGTATTCTAGAGAGAGGAAGAAAAGGGAAAAAGTCCTTTAATTGAAGGACTAAGGTCCTTTATATAGGACAGAAGTGGCTCTATTGACTTTGACCTCGACCCGACCACAAAACGAGAGCATGAACGTATAGGGAGGTAAAACGGGGTATATTATTCCCTATCACCATGAAAAGTAGTTCAGAGGCTTATGTTAGAATTTGATTTGCACCTTCCCATAACACGTGAGAGAGAGCCTTTAAGCTATATAATTTAAACTCCCTCTAAAAAAGTATTGTATATATAGTGGTGTAAATTCACTTCCAAACCAATGTGGGACAAAGACTTTTCTAAAGTCTTTCTACCTCTATTTTTCAAGTCAAATGGGACTACTTTAAAAAACAATTTCTCATTTACACATTATCCGTTTTGAGCGTACAATATATTGATTTCTTCATCTCACTACGAAGAACTAGAATCTACTTTTGACCTGACCCAAATTACAAGCGGACACCACATATATTTGTACTACAAAATATTTACTTGAATGTCATTTTATGCTAAAAATTCCAAAAATCTCCACATGAATGAAAATTGATCTTCGAGACATGAAAAACGACACAATTATGCTCAACGGTTGATCCTTGCATATGATAGTTAGGTGTTATCCTTTGAACCTTCCCTTGTGAAAATATAATTACTCTACTAGTTGCCCGGTAGAACTTTATGTCTATGAACTATATTGTTTTTTGTGTAAACGATGATATATCCCACACAAGAACCTTCCAACCTTTGTTCTGTTCACATGGATATGCCCGTTTTGGCTATGGAACACCATTTCTGGCTTTGCAAGAGTTTCCAAAAAATTGAACACAACCAACTCTCCTTTAAAGCGCCTCACTTCTCACTCACATAAGTGATTCTTTTATGAATATCCCATATACTCATACATGTTAACCAACATTCGAATCATTAAAGCATCAACATGCTAAACCTGTGTTGGAGTCACTGTTCTAACAAAGAATGGTAGGGAGTCCAAGACCCCCACAGTGACATGCTTCGTTCCATAATTTAGTTGTCCCATTGAACCAAGGTGCATCCGCTATAGAACTTTTATTCCAAGGTCTTTAGTTTCATTCCCCGTGCCAACATCTCTACAACTTCTTCGCTCATCCCTTTGGTTAGCGGATCCACTATATTATCCTTTGACCTTACATAGTCAACAGAGATAACACCGATTGTGAAAAACTATTTAATGGCATTGGGTTTACAACGTATATGTCTAGACTTACCATCATACATATGAAATTCATGTATTCAGGTTTTATACTTTGTCTAGATTATATTGTAGTATAGTTCTATTTGAGAGACTATCTTATCACTGAACTAGTATACGGTTTTTTGATCAGTGTGTAAACCAGTGATAAGACTAGATGCGGAATTTAAAAACATAAACAGAAGAAAAATAACACAAGGTAGCAACCCAATCTGATACAACAATATCTACGTTTGGGGGACCACCATCAGTAAGTCCAATTTACTATCTCAACCAGTCAATCATATAGATGGTAAAGAGATCGCAATCTCAATCCAATGTGTGTTACACCTCACGAGGTAGCAACCCAATCTTATGAAGCCTATAAAGGATTGTAGAGGTGGAGATCCAAGCAACCAGTAGTCCAAAGAGTCCCTCGTTTAGAGATCCACGTTGTCACTATTCGACCCACTCACTTACTCACCACCGCACCACAGTTGTATGGAGTACGCTCTGCAATTTAGCACAGGAAAACTTGTCTTCTTAAGAAAGTAGCTTAAAACAAATAAGATGGTATTGAGAAGATGATGATTTGAAGTATAAACTATTACACGCATATGGAAGAATAAGCTTCTCAAAATGTAGACGATTCTCTCGTGTGTAAAGTTTAAAGGTTACCATGTAGACGTAGATCACTTGCAATAATTCTTCTAAGAAAATTCTAACTTACTAAACTCTGGTTTCCAAAAGCATGAATATGAAAATATGCTCCACCAATTCTGAAGGTAAATCGGTGAAGATAGTCAACATGTTTCCAAATCTTCATTGGTGTAGGCTCTGGTCTATCAGTGACTTCTTCAGTAGTAGAAACCTACACTAATCTAATTTTTTACAATATAGCCAATTATATAATAAGGGTTTACAATCATAAAAACTAACAAACTCCCCCTTTGGCTATTATTTGGCAAAAAACTATCAAAGCATATAAACATACTAGCTGGCTAACAACATCAATATATCCAAACCAATAGACATAGAGTATAAACTACTACAAACAATAGAACATAAATAAAAGAAGTCATATCAAACCAAAACCATCAAAAGCTCCCAAAAGCTCCCCCTCAAAGAATGATTTGTTTCTCCCCCTGCTTGGTAGAATAATAGACAAAGCGAATCAAAACATCAGGTTAAGTATCCACTAGGCTTTGATGAAGTTAAACAATGTCCAATTTAATGCGAGCAGCAGTATACATGTCACCCAAGGCTTTGGTGTATAGACTAGAATAGGTGAGAGACAGAACAGGGGTAACCTTAGTAGTAACATAATCAGGGGCAGCTAAATCAACCGATTTAACAATCATACTTTCAGAATTAGGCACAGAGGGAAAATCATCATACATCTCATCTTAAATCAATAATAGAACTGGAGTTTTTGATTTTGAAAGGAAATCTGTATATAGGAAGTTAAGGATTAAGGCAAGTAGATTGATCAATACCATTAAAAAATGAATATACTTAAGGTAGGAATGGTATGATCTGACCTCCTGTCATACTGACTTACTTAGAAATCCCTTCAGCAGACTCCAAAGCAAATATGAGAATCTCAAATCATTGTGCATCAAGTGGTTTAGTCAATATGTCCGCAAGTTGCTTTTCTGTCTGAATATAGTTCTAACATTTAAACACTTAAGAGTAAAAAGAGGAAGAAATTTACCTTTGAAAAGCTTTTGAAAGAAGAAAAAGACTAGAAGATCTTGCAAGGAAATGCTTTTTGATGAAGTGTTTTCAACTTGAGAGTGATATTAGCTCGTGGTAGTGAAGAAATGGGGTAGGGAAGGGTTTTAAACTACTTCGCGGGAAAATTCCGCGAAAAATCTGGGTCCCGTCCACGCACGTCACCACACGTGGTGGTGGGCGTGGCAGCTCACTGGTTTGTTCCCACGCCTGCTCACACGCGTGGTAGCAGGCGTGGCAACTTACTGGAAATGTTCCACGCCTGCTTACACGCGTGGTAGCAGGCGTGGAAGGCGTGCTGTGCAAAATTTTACTTCGAGTTCTCTTCCTTCCTTTGCTAACGATGATGCTTATCGATCGATTGTGGGCAATTCGTGACTCTCGGGTTGATGATCTATACTTGTTAGCTCAACCGAGGTTATAGAAACATTATTGAAATAACGATAAAGAAGAGTATATTATAGATAATAAGAAAAACTTAAAGAAATGTAAGATAACATTGGGATTGCCTCCCAAGTGCGCCATGGTTTAACGTCTCTTGGCCAGACGTAGTGTTGCCTATCCTTCAAGGCACACTGATTTAGGGACCTTACCAAGCGTCCCGTGAACTTTAGCTTCAAGGTTTGTCCCAAGATGGGTAACATCCTTGAATTCCCACAAAAATAAAGGAAGAACATTATGCATTAATGAAAGATTTTTAGACTCAAACACCCTCCTTAATTCTTCTAGGATGGTGTTCACTTCCTTTTCCTCATCCTCTCTTTCTTTTCTAAAGATATTTTCATTTGTAGTACTTGCTTCATACCATATCTCTTCACTCCCTTTCTCAATTTCGATTTTAACAAGATTTCTCCTCTCACCTCTCTCCATAAGATCAAACGTGAAAATCTCATCATTTCCTACCATCCCCTCCTCACATACCCTTCTCTCATCTTCACAAAAATTACTCTCACTCTCACACGAGTAAAATGAAGCATCATCCCCTTCACTCATTAACTCAATACCATAAAAGTCAAAGGATTCTTCTTCTAAGAATTTAAAACAATCATATTCATCTTTAAACAAAAGAGAATCCTTACAATTATAAACCAATATATCACAATTTTCCACGGAGTTATCCTCCCGAAATTTAAAGCAATCATAATCATATGTAATTGTAACACCCCCAAATTCACATCCCGGGGCTTACTAAAAATAGCCTTACTATAAAAGGAAATATTAATACTTATTAAATTCATAATAATAAAAATCCATAATAACTTTATTCAAGGGTGCTACCGCCACACCTAATCCTACTTGATTAAATGCAAGGCTAGTCTCAAACAAATCCCAAATTAAAAATAACATCAAGTTCTCATAGTCCTCAAAATATTAATATAAAATCCTTAAATAATCTTCATTACATAATCCTGTATTTTGCTAAATCCCCAAGCTAACAGCAACTCAGTCTACTGCTCTCGCCACTGCAACTCTTATCATTTATTCCCTGCTACTTACACAAGCAACAACCAACAACAACAAATAAAAAGGGGTTAGCAAAACATGCTAAGTAAGGGACTTGCCTACTCCTAAAAATAATTTTTAATAATAATACTTTTATATAATTTGAAAAGGGGATAGTAGTCTTTTTACCAAACCTTTCAGAAAATTCAACTGCATTTCCTTTGCTCAGAAAAATTTGTTAATATAATAACAAAAAATAATAATGATAATATGGAAGCATAATCACACACAAACGTAATGGGAAAGGGTCCTTTATTTTCAGGCCCTAGTAACAGAACTTATGCTGTACTACACAAAAATTCTCATTTTCACTTCAGAAACCGGACTCTAACCTTAAATGTGCACACCCCAGAATGAGGATTCCAAGCCTTAACAGGAAGTTACCAGCCCTAGTAGCCAGGATAAAGTTTCTACTGACTACCCTGTAATTTAGGGTACGCAGACCCATTCCTACAGAACACACCATAGTGTTCTAGTACCCGAGGATTGTTCCTGACGGGCACTCCTCTACAACAATTAAATTACAATCATATAATCAAATTTCAAACTTCACATAGCTTCCATTTTTAAAGAAAATATAGTTTTCTCAAATCATTTTCCATACTAAAATCTCTTGAAAATTTGTAAAGGAATATTTTATTTGAAAACTCTAATTTGTCCAAAATTCTCAATCTCTCATAAAATAGAATTTTAATGAAAGAAAAATCCTTATTCCCAAAAATGTCAAAAGATCAATTATCACTAGAGATAATCTTCAAATAATTATCTATCCATATTTAACATAAATCCATCCAAATTAACAAAATAGAATATAGCTTAAAATAATAAATTTTGTTTTTAAAATAAATACGTACATACGTACAGGATACAAATATATACATACACTAAAATTTCTACCAACCACACAAATTCCTAATTTCATGAAAATACTATCAATCAATTAATATCTCAATTCTAGATAATACTAATTAATAAATCACTTACAACTAACACATACTTGATAATTACATAGAAAAACATAAGGAATATATATATACAAATAACACATACGGTACATATAAATAAAAGAAAACATTTTTATTTTATTTTTTTTTATCAAACATACGTACAACACAAATAACTAAAGGAAAATATATTATTATTAAATATCTTATTTTCTTTCTTTCTCTTTTATACGTACTACTACACAAATATAATATATATATTTATATGTATAATTATTCTAATATGCTTACTGTACATACATGGATTATATATACATACAACTATTTTAANTTTATTTATAAATATACGTACAGTATATATATAATATTAATACGAAAAACATTATATATATTTATAAATATACATACGGTATACATATTTACGAAAAATATTATTTCATTATTTATAGATATATATATACGATACTCAGAATATACAGCAATATTCATATATACTACACTTATACACATATATATACGCACAATACAAACCATTAAATTATATATATTTTTAATATACGTATGAAATATATTTATGTATAATCTACACACATGATCAAACACCACATACATTCATACGTATTTCTACGCATATACATATATTAAAAATATATTTATATCCAAAAATCACATATTTTATGATCATCAACTTGCATCAATTTTTCACCACAACACCATATATATATATATATATATATATATATATATATATATATATATATATATATATATATAAATATATA